>NW_022196905.1:262723417-262809311 GCF_008632895.1 Mastomys coucha | reverse complement strand
CTTTTGGGTATATGCCCAGTAGTGGTATGGCTGGGTCCTCCGGTAGAGCTATGTCTAATTTCCGGTGGCCAGCACTTCTTTACCAAGATGAAAACTGACAGAAAGGCCCCAGAATTGAAGCAAAAGTCACCACAAACATGAGAGAGAGGGAGGCCCAACAAGCAGACAGATGGGTTGGCTATCTATACAGACTTGGCTCTGTTAGCATCTGTTCTAAGCCAGGAGAGCTGGCCCACAGGTGCTATGCCAGTATAGTTCCAAGTGGGATCCAAGGATCTGCCTGAAGCCCACGTGTACTTGTGAACTCTAGAAAGCACACAACAGGCATGTGAAGGACCACAACTCTGGATGAAAGAAGAGAAGCAAAGGCAACAGCTGGCCTGGTGCCCAGGAAGACTCAGGTAAAAATCCATGTGGCTATCACCTGTTTCTCATGGCTCTGGGAATGATCACAGGAGACACAACACAGGGCAACAACACCAGGTGTTTAAGTCTCAGAGATGCTCCCAGAGGCTTTGGAGAGGAAGCCAAAGTCTTTAACTAGCCTGAAACTATGTAACAGTTTCCTCCTAGATTGACACATTCTAGCCTACAGGGAAGCTCTTTTAAACAGAAGAATAAACAACTAAAAGTAGTTTCAGAAAATACCTGAAAATGACCAGATTCACTAGGTCCCTCCCTCAAAAGATAAACAATAAAAGCTGAGCTGCAAGGATGACTCTGGACCAGACCAGCTGCCTAGAAGCAGTAACCAGCTGGCCTGCCTGAGAGAACTGAGTAACTGAGGAACCTAGAAAGCTCACTCTCTAACCTGTTGAGCTGCCTGCAGGCAAAGCAGTGTGCTCCAGGTTCCCAACTTTGTGAGTTGTCATCCATGCTGGGACAGGCCTTGGTGATGCAGCTGTCTTTGAATCATTTCTGCTCCTGTAAGTAACCCCAGTAAAACCCACTGGCTCACCAAGCTGGACTTCGGTGGACTTTGTCTGCTGTGTGTTCCACACGTGGGGTGAGTAGATCTGTTACATCTTTCCACTCCAGGAAAAGTTCTGCTACACACAGATCTTCATTTGTAAGCCCCCGAGCCTAAACAGCTCAGCCAGTAAAGGCACTTGCTGTGCAGGCCTGATGACCTAAGTTCATCCCCCAAACACATACAAAGGTAGACAGAGAGAACTGATTCCACAACATTGAGCATGCGTTCTCTCTCTCTCTCTCTCTCTCTCTCTCTCTCTCTCTCTCTCTCTCTCTCTCTCTCTCTCTCTCTCTCTCTCTCTCACACACACACACACACACACACACACACACACACACACACACACACACACACGCTGTGCCCCTGACCATAATATACTCACATATACAACAATAGGAAAGGGCTGAGGAGATGGCTCCTTAGGTAAGAGCACGGATTGTTCTTCTAGAGAACCCTGGTTCAATTCCCAGCATCTACATGGCGGTTCACAACCATCTGTGACTCTAAGGGTCCCCCAACACCTTCCTTACCACCACAGGCACCAGGAACACATGTAGTACAGACATACATGTAGGCAAAATACCCATACACATAAAGTAAGATAAAAAGAAATTTTTTAAAGAGCTGAGGAAGCCATTGTAAATTTTACTATATCAGAAGGGTGGAAGCCATATCAGCTGGGCCAGTATAGGTGATGACCAAGGGACCCTGGAAAGATGTTTTGAAGGGGGCATGTGTGAGTAGAAGAGCTAGAGGAAGACAGTCAAGGAAAGGATCCCCTGAGGACCAGGGCTCCAAGTCTCTAGGAGACCATGGAAGAATACGGGCTACAAGCCTGTCTCGTGACTGTGAGCCACGGGGTTTGGTGTCCAGTTGGCATAGAGACATAGTAACACAGGCAAGGAGGCACGTGGATTCCACTTAGAGCACAGAGTTCCAATGGGTGGAGGCACCTCGTGAAACGCCAAGTGGACCTTGTGAAACACCAAGCGGATCAGAGGCCAACCCTTTCCAGGAAGAAGTGTGTGACAGCTAACTGGGCCCAGGTGAAAGGCATAGGCACCAAAACCTGACAGGGGGGACCAGGTCACACCCCTCCTGCAGAGTCGTGTGACACAGGCTGGCAGGGTGTGGACAACTGCCACTGCCTTCCAGCTCTCATGCCTGCTTTGGTAAGGGCCATGCCGTGCCGCAGGACTCACACTGAGGCCAGGAGCCCAGTCCAAGCTACCTGGGCCTGACTCTGGACACTGCCTCTCACGCTTCCCAGCCCCCTGAAAGGGAAGGGCAGAGCAGCAGCAAATGTCAGCCATAGCTGGGGACGGCACTCAGAACGGTCTAGCTGGGCCAAGTGCACAGAAGTAGAAGGCACGGTGGGCCAGGTAGGAAGAAGCATCTAGCAGTACTCCAGGCCACCTAGCAGTCTAGCATGTTCCTCATGGTACGCTGTGTTCCCTGTCCAACAGGAGTCTCCTGCCTCAAGCACTCAGAGGCAAGGGCAGCAAGGCCAGGGAGGTAAAAACCTGTGGATGAACCCAAGGCAGCCCTGAACCTGACTGAGAAATTTACATTTGGATAATTCCTCCACAGGGAGCAGTTCTGAGGCCACCAGGCAATGCAGGAGACAGGCAGGCTAAACTGCCCCAGCCAGGGAAACTGATAGTAACATGATCTTGACAGAGGTCTAACAACCTGTCAAGGCCTGAGAACCTGCAGGGCAGGGCTACAGTGAAGCAGGTCAGGACCTACAACTGTAGCTGAAGCTAGCTTTGTACCAAAAGAAAACCTGTGTGAACCCTGGCCTGTCTTAGAATGAGGTAGAGACCCAGGCTTAGTTAGCACAAGGTAAATGGCCTCATGTCAGACATGCAAGGGGACCCAGGCCTCTGTCCACTGCCTCTCTCTGAGTCAGACACCTGGCTCATGCTGCCATCACTCTGCTGAGAAAGGCACAGGACAACTTGCATCTGTGCATATGCTGAGACCTAGGCACCTTCCGTGCTCTGCCCTGCACGTCATAAGCTAGGCTCTCCTCAGAGACAGTGACTTCTTCCATCCCACCAGGCATAACATGCCCACGCATTGTTTCCTGGGCCTCTGAAGACAAGGTCTCAACCATGAATGTCTGACACAGGAAAGGCCTACAGGCACCATCAGAGGCCAGAGACCTTTCTGGCTCCTAGCCCTCTTGGTAAGGACTGTCCCATCAATTGCTGTGTTGACATCACACAGCTGCCATGCCAAACTCATGAACAGACTGTACCCAGGCTGCTCTGCACCTTCACAGTGCTCACATTCTGGACCCAAGGAAGGCTAGCCACAGCCTCTCCCCACATACCTAGGCATGGCAGCTGTACCCTGTAGCCACAGATACAATCTAGGCTCAGTGCTGCAAGCCCAGTGCAAAGCAGGTTATTGACCCATGAAAGAGAGGCATGGCGGAAGAGAGAGCTCATCTCGCTGCCTGTGCAGAGTGAGGTGGCTGTTCTGGGCATCATGGGAATTGTCCCAACAAGTCTGTGCCACGGCTTAGGTCTCTGCTTCTCTGGCCAACCAGGTGGAGTGGACACCTCTTCATGCCAGAAGCGCCTTAGGAAGTGTGCTCACATGTGATCAGCAGTAAGGAGGAGCTCAGACCTTGATGCCATCACTCTGGCTTCCTGAGTGCCATCATTACTCAATGCAAACTGGCAGCAGAATTCGGAACAGAATCCAGAATGCGGGCAAAACCTCCCTGAGTCCATGAAGACAGCTTGCTTTTTGGGTGCTTGAAAACTGAATGTGAGTTTTCATCCTGGCCCAAGAGCAGACCAGGGTCATCCTGGGCTTTACGAGCTTCCTGCTCCGAGTAACCCAGAGGAGGCAAGCTTTGATGGAAGCTCATTAGTACAGCGTGCTTACACACACAGACCACCCCGTCACTCTCCTTAAACTGCCCTCAACCCTACAAAGAAGCTCAAAGGTCTCTGTTTAACTCATGTAAGAAAAAGCAAATCCCAGCCCAGAAAGGGCCCTCTCAGAGCAGAGCTCCTGCACTCAACACCTGTGCTGACCACTCCTCCTTTCTCCCTCCACCACATCCTAGCAATTCAGGCTAAGGACAGACACAACACATAGGAGCAAAATGCTTTCCTATCTGACGACTCAAGTCCTCCCTTTGCAGATGGGCTGCAGCAGAAGCCCATATTAAATTGGGCTCATGGGTCATCTCAAGGAGGCTCAGTCCAGGCTGAGAGGCTGGACTGGGGACAGATGGTTACAAGATCTGAGCAGAAAACACCTCCACAGAAAAAGTAGCAGAGCCACTGATCTGGGGCACAGAACCAGGACACTAGACTGTGGTGGCCCAGGCAGACTCCAGGTCCCACTTCCTAGCAGCCTTCCTCCTTCTCAGAGAAGTGAGAAGCCATCCAACCCCAAGTGTTCCCTCTTCAGCTTAATCCTGTCCTGGGTTGTTTTCACTTGTAACCGTGAGGCTCTAAAGGGGAGACACATCTAAAAAGAACAAAGGGAGCCTGCTGGCGTGTACATCCTGCAGCCAGCCCCAGGTCCAGAGCCCCAGATTCAGGTGAGCAGACCTTTCCTCCACAGGAAGGCCTTCCATTCTTCATCTTGCACAAATTTCCTGAGTGAAACAGTCTTCATTTTAAGAGGCTTTAGTTCCAGGCAGCCTGACAATTAATTTAATCCAATGAGCTAATCAAACCAAGAAGCATAACAGCAAACATTTCCATTCAAGTGCAGGCGCTGGGACTTGATAGAGTGGAGTGGGAGGAAGGACTGAAGGGTCCCTGGTGATTTCTGTAGGAAGAGGAAGTCAGCTCACTAAGGCTTCTGAGTAAACGCTCAGTGCCAGGCTGTCTCTGGGGAGCTCACCTGGGTACGAGTACATGCATGCAAACACACGCTACATGCACATATGAATATGGGCATACACAAGTAGGCATGTACCATGTGTGCCATATTATATGTACAAAATGTACTATGGTATATTGTGGAAAAACATGAAATACATGAACATGTGTGCAAGCACAAATGGGAGTAATGAACATGTATGCATACATATATGTAAATGCACCAATGTGTGTTACGTGTGATTAGCCACAAACATACATGTTCAAGCACAAACATACACACTACATTTCCACATGGAACTAAATGCAAATGCATGTTTAGTGTGCCCACATTTGTGAATGTGTACAGTACATTCCCAGTACAGTACATATGTGTACTCGTATGCATCCCCATAAGCCAAGCATGGCTACTCCTGCTTCACTATGTTTTGCCTGGTGTAGGTGCTGTTTATACTTACAGGAAGGAACCTAAGTCCTCAAAGGCCTAGCAGGGATTCTGCAGTCCTTCCTAGCTGTCTTAAGTCAGTAATGATATCCTCATCACTTTCAATTCATGGTCAATACAACCACATCTCTAGGGTTACTTTGCCACAGAAGTCTCCAGAAAAATATGCTGAGGATAAAAATACCAGAAAAAGTATAGCTGAATGGGAATGTCAGGCCCAAATACATGAATACTCAATAAATAAAATACCAGCAAATAACTGACCACACAGCCTCAGCACATGCCCAGCACTGTGTTCTTATCCTACTCCTGTGCTCTCTCCCCTCACCTGTGCTCTCATCCTGCACCTGTGCTCTCATCCCACACCTGTGCTCTCTCTCCCTGTACCTGTGCTCTCTCTCCCGCACCTGTGCTCTCATCTCATTCCTGTGCTCTCATCCCTCACCTGTGCTCTCTCATCCCACTCCTGTGCTCTCATCCCACTCCTGTGCTCTCTCCCTGCACCTGTGCTCTCTCTCCCGCACCTGTGCTCTCATCTCATTCCTGTGCTCTCTCTCCCTGCACCTGTGCTCTCTCTCCCCGCACCTGTGCTCTCATCTCATTCCTGTGCTCTCATCCCTCACCTGTGCTCTCTCATCCCACTCCTGTGCTCTTATCTCATTCCTGTGCTCTCTCTCCCTGCACCTGTGCTCTCTCTCCCTGCACCTGTGCTCACTCTCCCCATACCTGTGCTCTCATCCCACACCTGTGCTCACTCTCTCCGCACCTGTGCTCTCTTCCTGCACCTGTGCTCTCATCTCATTCCTGTGCTCTCATCCCTCACCTGTGCTCTCTCATCCCACTCCTGTGCTCTTATCTCATTCCTGTGCTCTCTCTCCCTGCACCTGTGCTCTCTTTCCCTGCACCTGTGCTCACTCTCCCCACACCTGTGCTCTCTCCCCCACCCCCCGCACCTGTGCTCTCTCTCCCTGCACCTGTGCTCTCATCCCGCACCTGTGCTCTCATCCCGCACCTGTGCTCTCATCCCACTCCTGTGCTCTCATCCTGCACCTGCTGCTTCCTAAAAAGTGGGCTCCAGCCCCATGAGCACACATCTCTGTGGGCCTGGCATCACCTTCCTCTCCAGGCACCCTGGCCACAACAGCAGCAGCCAGGCTTCATGACGGCAGCCTGTGCTCAGGGCTTTTACTGTGGCCCATCCTGTGGCCCCTGTCCTCTACACACAGGCATTACTACCCAAACCACATCCCCCTTCCTCCCTGCTCTCTTCAAACACAGATCCTGCTTCTCTCTGACATCATTACGCTCCTCTGGGAAGCCGTTCCCATCCCACAAGTCCACAACACATAGCCCAGTGTGTCTGAGAAGCTTCCTGATTGCTCTTCATGTGTCAAAAAGCCATTACTATCAATGACAGAGCAAAACGCAACCTTTTCTAAGTTCCTTAAAACAGTGTCCTCAAGCTGGGTGACAGGTGAAGTATACAATCATGTTATTCCAGCATTTGGAAGGTGGAGGCAGGAGGTGTAAGGATAGCACCAGCTGCATAAGTCCAAGGCCAACCTAGGCTACCTATCACCAAAACAAAAATAAAAACAAACAAAAACAACAACAACAACAACAACAAAAAGTCAAAATTGGCTGGAGACAGCTCCATGAAGAAAAGTGCTTGCTATGAAAGCAGAGGACCTGTCCTGTGTAAATACCCAGAACCCACATTGAGCAAGACGGCAGGCGCTGATACATGGATTCTGGGAGCTCACCGTTCACACAACCTAACCCAAACAGGAAGTTTCAGGTTCAGTGCAAGGCTCTGTCTCAAAAGCTAAGGTGGAAAGCAATGGGGGAAGACACCTACATCCTCTCCTGGCCTCTGCTTGCTCACACATGCCTGCATACCTCCAAATGCACATGCAGACGCACATATAACATACACGTGTGCATACATGCGCACATCAAAATCAAAACAAAACGAACAAGATACAATGTTCTGTATGGACAATGAGGTGGCACAGAGGTGTAGGATTGGCATCTCGGAATGCCTGGACTGAGGGGTGGCTGTTGCTGAGCAGTCTAGGATCAGAGGAAACCTCTCTGTCTCTTGGCAACCGACTTCCTTCCACCTCCAGCACGAGGACTGCTGTTTGCCGGCTCACCTTTGCCTGGGAGAGGATCAATCTAGGGGCACTGAAGTTCCCCAGCATGTTCTGCTAGCTGAGAAACACTGGCAGGAGGCACCAAGAGCCACTGGATGCCAGTAGCCCTGTGCTGGAGTAGGAAGGATAAACAGCGAGGTCAAGACACCCTCAGTCTTGGCCTCAGGGTGCATGGGAGGCTTCCTGCTGCTCCCCAGGATCCAGGAATGACAGCATCCAAGAATATCAGTGACCACAATGACAACTAGAATCTTCAGCAGTCCAGTCAGCCAAGGGCTCTTCAGATGTGGTGTAGAAGGGCACTCACTGTCAACCTCTTTAGAGTGGAGAACCCAGGTGGGAGCCCAGGCAGGTCAGACTTGAAGCTTACCCTGAACAACTGCCATAGATGGGGTGGGGGCCTGGCTACGAGACTGCGCATAACAAGTCACAAGTCCTTGGCATGTACTAAGCAAGTTCTCAGGGCTTAGCCTTGGGCCATCTCTTCCCATGGCCAGCCAGTCTGGCCTATTTGGTGAGTCCCAGGCCAGTGAGAGATTGTGCTCCCCCCAAAAACCCCACCCAAAAAAAGACAAAAAGGAACAATCAGGGAGTGACTGGCATCAGAGAAACAATCTGAAGTTGTCCACATATGTGTGTGCGCACACACACACACACACACACACACACACACACACACACACGCACGCGCACACGAATCAACATGCACAAACAAAGGACACACGTCCTAGGCTGTCTTCTTCTGGAGTTTGTTCTTTCAGGATCATCCCTGCTATCTCCTGGGGTAACTGACTTCACAGAGTTCAGCTGAGTTCCTGTGGCATAGTCTGACACAGCCTTCCATGTGGATCTTGGTGCAGCATCCCATTCTCGGGTAAGCCAGGAGCTCTGCCATGGAGTCTGTCTGAACAATGTGGTATCCTAGCACACCTCACACAGTAACATTCGCCTTTGTACCTGCACAAATACGGGGACCCAGAAGACAACTCAGAAGCCCAAGCTGAGACCAGGACCAGCAGCTCCTGGCATGACACCCCTAAAACGTAGCCTTGCCCCACCACCCCCAATGGACTGCCACATCCTGCTTCTGTCTTCTCCAACATTGTACTGCCTCAAGTCCAATGAAAACTGGCTATGACAACTGCTGGCTTAGTTAATAAGAAACAAACAATCACAATAAATAAATAAATAAACCTCCTCCAAAAGCTCTGTGCAGTAAGCAGAGTGGAAACTCCTCTTAACCATGGCAGTGTGAGTTCAGGGTTGTGAGTCTCCTTTTTCTAATGAATGGCTGTTTTCTCCTCTAGTCCTGGGTCCTCAGCAGAACCCTTCAACACTACCTGACCATAGTAACTACGGGCTAACAACATTACCTAGGTAGTATTGCTACCAGAATTAGATGAGAGGGTATGCAGGATGGACTAGCTAGAACCATCCAGACTGGACATCCACTCCAGCCCCACTGAGGGGAACATGGGAGGCTCATTCCTCACTGAGGTACAACCACACTGCCCTGCGGCCTGCCTCTTGAGGGTCAGCAGAGCCAGGTCAGAGTAGCTTTATGACTCCACAGCCCCAAGCAATGAGACAAGCACCCTCAGCGGTAGTGTTACTTTTGCTCCTGTCCACCACGCAGCAGATGCCCCGGCATTATTCATGGCTGGTATGTGGTTCTGTGCCGTGCACAAGTGAAATGAATGGTACCTGCTGCTTCACAAGGGATAGGAGCTAAACAAAACAGAAAGCTCCAAAACCCAGCACCTCGGGCAGCTGGATTTCCAGGCAACGTGCCAAGCCACTGTCAGTTCCGGCACACTCCAGGACCCAGAGCCTCAGGTGCACACAGACACGCAGCTCTAAGGCAGGCAGCCTGCCCAGTGTTTCCACCCAGCTCTTTTTCTCACTGAAACCCTCCCACGGGGACAGGTTGCCTCCGTAGTCCTGCCCACCTTATAAGGGACTTGACATGGTATCCAGAGTCATATGGCCTGAGAGAAATTGTAAGCCAACATCCAGGAAACCATGGGCAAACCCTGGAAATGACACCTCACAGAGTGAGCAACCAACTAGGTGCAGAGGTAACCAGCGGTATTGCACAAGCTTTTAAGAATGCAGGCCCCAAGAACAGGCTGAAGAGGGAATTACTGCATTTACTATGCTACGGAGGCCTGGGAATAAGAAGGCATAGGGGACAGACATCTGCTGACTCCTCAGTGTGTACAATGTGACTTCAGTGTGTACAGAACACATGATCAAGTTTGTAGTCAGCCAGACACCAGCCCCTTGGGGAGCTGAGGAGCAAGTATCTGAATTGTGAAGATCTTTGAGACACTAGCTAGACACTTTTCACTAGAGGGCCGCCACTCTTCCTCTCAGGCTGCTGACAGGAGGGAGTGGAAATGGGAGGAAACCCCGGGGTTCACTGGGTCTCCAGTGCAATGGCTATAGGGCAGGCAGCCACTGAGAAAAGCATCACAATTTCCAATTTCCAAGGTGCCAAAATGTGGGGTAGAGAGGATTCCTGAGAATCTGTGGAAGACCCAGCAGGAGCCCAGGGCAGCCCAGAACTCAAAGTCTGTTCTTGCCTGGGGAATGTCAAAGCCAGCACGGGCTCACTGAGAGGTAGACAGTGCTCTGATAAGACTCCCCTAATTTACCCCCAGGACATGGATGACTTCAGATCCTGACCCCACAGAGACTTGCTCAGCTGCCATAGATGAGCCTGAAGAGCCTGTCACTTGAAGCTACTGGAACAACACAGTACCCTGGGCCTCTTCCAGTATACCCTTCCAGAAGGGACCATGGAGGTCACTGCTTCCTACAGAGGGCAGTGGTTGCAGGCCACAGACTGCATTCAACACTTCTGGGGACCAGATGAGGAGAAAGCCTGGGTCTATAGGAAATGTGGATGGGCCCCATGCACTAGTCTACACTCCAGGATTTCAGAAACCTACTAAGAAAAGTCAACAACGAAGCAGGAGGCTACACAGGCCGTCCTGACCGCCTGTCTCCCTCTCCTGACACTGCACAACACACTTCGTACCTGAAGAGGCGGGGAGGTGTATCAAGATGTCACTATCCTGAGGCACACAGAAGGGATCAGGGGAGCCCCAGGAGTAAGAAGCAAGACCTTTGGGCTGGCATGACCAACAGGAAGGCACTTCAGTTCTTAACTCCAGCTAATTCTCCCAGGAAATGAATCACCTCCTGCAATAGCTGCAAGGGAGCAGAGAGGCCAGGGCTGACACAGCTTAGGAAGAGGATGCACACAAAGGTCTCCAGTGTGCGGACTGAGGGCTTGTGAACATCATGAAAACCCACAACTTCTGGATTCCCTGCCATCTGAGGAAGAATCGCTAAAGAATGAAAGGCCGTACCTGCCTTTGCCAGCAGCTGCTTTCTGCTGGGACAGAGGCAAGGTGCCTGTGATGTCTCCAAGAACAAACCTAACTTGATCATGAGACACCTTCTGTGAAGTCTTGGGAAGGCGTTAGCATGACATATGCTACCATACTGCCACTCCACCTCGTCCCTGCTTGATCCCCTGGCCCTCCCTCCCACTGCCCCTCAAAGGAAAGTTCTCATCCAAGGCAGCCTCCACCACCCAAGACTCTGCTGTTGGCCATAGGTTCTTCATCTCTGCCAGTGGCTATGAACAACCTGGGAGGAGTGTGGTCTTCCTGCTCTATGATGAGCCAAAGGAGTCCTGAAGCTCTCGATGTCTGCTGTTCTGACTGGAGCAGGGAAGGGGTCCTGGCCAGGCACTGCCGTGCTTGCATCTTGTCAGATCTAGGAGTTATTACTACCCACATTCTGCAAACAGTGATATTCTAAGGAATCCAGGCTAGACCCCTGGGGTGTAAACTCCCCAAAGAGTTTACATCACATCTGCCAGCCCTCCCAGAAAAAGTTCCCAGAACTTAAAACTGAAGGTGAATGTCTACTTCAGACTCTTAACTTCAGACCCAAGTCACTGTATCTCTCGGAAGCTGTGGTGTGCCTCTGGCAGGAGCTCCCTGTGGCTTGTACCATGCCCACACTCCAGAAATCAGGCCTACCAGACCTGAAGGCAGCCAACATGCCCAGTAGCAGCGGGAGGCAACATTGGACACTGAAGATGCCACAGCAAGCAAGTCCGGCCTTCCGCTGCAGAGCTTCATCTGCTCTCTGTTTCTGGTTTGAAAGGACAAGGCCGCTTGTTTTGGGGGACAGGAAAGGTGCCTCTTGAAAAATCAAGTCTGGGGTTCTGTGAGCTGCTCCAACACACAGCCTGCCTTGAGCCCTTCATATACACTGGAGGGACTGTGCAGGCACCAGCAGGGGCAATCCTGGGAAAATGGTGGCTAATTTGAAAGGCAGTGTGCTTCTTCAGGCAAAGGGACAGGAAAGAAGAAAAGAAAAGCAACCCTTCAAGCTCTCCATAGACAACTCCCAGCACGCACCAACCCACCCTCCCAGGCTCAACTACACCAAACTTCTGAGAATGGGGCCTATGGCAGGTCTCCAAAGGAAAGAAGAACATGTTCAGGAAAATCATGAATGACTAACCATGAATGACCACATGCACCAAAGCAGCATGCCACTCTGCCATATACTGCAAAGCCTGCTCCAAGGACGATGCCCTCAATATTGCCCTCTGATCCAGGGCTCAGCAGGCCAGGGCCTGACAGGCCTGGTGCATCATTAGGAGCCTTTCGCATCAGGACACTGGCAGGCTTGGGGACCGCCCACACACCAACATGCCCTAGACCATGTCTACTCAAGGTGTGAAGCTTTCTGTGGACACAGGCAACTGAGAGGATCAGAATCATGGCATTTAGAGCGGGACACAGGCCAGGGACCTCAATTCTCTCAAAAGAAGGAATAGGTTGAGGGCAGGCAAGAATTGTGGTGAGCATTCCTAAGATAGCAAACATTTAGGTATGAAACACACACACACATACATATATGCACATACACAGACACACACACCACCCCTGCAACTCCCTATATGTGTCTACATGCAAGTATGTAGTACCAGGCTCACAGCTGCTGCAGACCTGCGTAAGTTCCACCCACGTCCTTTGGACCCATTCAAGAAATACTTAAATACACTCAAAAATCTAGACAACACAGTGTTTGGGCAAGCTGCCTAGAATTATAGCAAATTAAAACTGCTGCCAGAACCAAACTCTTCACTTTTTAATCATTTGCTGAACAACTTAAGTTTTGTAACTCAAACTGGAAGGATCTGGGAATTCATCCACAGGGAAGTGGGAGCTCTTGCCCAGAGGAGCCTAGGCCTCTGAGGAAGGGAATACACGAGTTAACTAAACACCTGTGCAGTGCCAGAGACACTAGGCCCAGGGAATGTAGCTCCTTAGAAGGCAGCTTCCTGCAGGCATTGGGCCCACAGGAAGGACATATTGACAGTTTCTGCCATTAGAGGAGCATAGTGCTAGCCCAACTCTACATAGGCCAGCTTCCCAAAGATACAAGGCCACAATGCAGAAGGCTATAGGCAGCCAAAGGCCAAGGCTATAAAAGTAAAATAAAATACAATAAAAATTGGAAGCCCATGACTAAATGAGCCTATTGGAGAATTCTAACCTCAGTCTATGCATCTAGAGTAGACAGACCAGCTGCCCAGGATGCCTCTGTGTGTAGTCCGCATCATCTGGAAACTCTCACCCACCTTAGATTGGTCTTGGAGTGAATGTCCCTAGGGCTCACCTTGCACCATGGTAAGGCATGTACATGGAGTAAATGTTCAACAAACACATCCTGAGAATTGATACAGCAAACCTACAAGCTCTACAGCCTGTGTGTAGGAGGTCTAAGAAAGAATGCTTCCCTTCCTCATGAATGTCATACTTATAAGTTCAGAATTACATAAAAGGAGAAAAGACAGTAGGCGCCACTACTCCTAGAGAAGCCACAGAACTTAGAAATGGCTTCAAACCCTCACTCTATGAACAGTGCCAGACAGTTTAAGCCTGGGTTCATTGGACAGAATAATAAGTGACTGAACTGTCTTGAATTAAATCGTGACAAAACTTCTACTGTAGATATTTACAGAACACACACATATACACATACACACAAACACACACACACAAATATGGATGTATTATCTAGTGTTAATATTTATAATTAGGCAACGGATCACCTAGGGCCGCCTAGTCATATAAGTACCCTATAAACATACTCACACACAGTAACTCATCTGAATCCCTGAAATCCAGATACATTTGCAGAGGGCAAGCTAGAGATTTACTGTATACTTTGCAGTACATCACCAACCGTCTTGTGTCACTAATATAATATACATTGGTACCTGCTGCCTTAATTCTCTATAATAAAGATACTTTAAAATTCCCTAATATAGTAAGGACACAAAATGTTTCACCTGAATGTAAAACTATAAGAAACAGTGTTACTTATAACAGCCAAAAAAGAAACAACCCGAGTTAGTGTTCTTTATTAGCTGAATAGACAAATACAAGATACCGTATTACCCTTCTGCAAAACAGAGCCTAACAAAGGCCTACCAGCCTTGAATCTCTTTTTTTTTTTTAGTTACACTTTAGTTTATTTACTTTGTGTGTATTTATTTTAGTTATTTATTTTGTGTGGCTCCCTGGCATAGCACTTGCTTCTTACACACAACGGTCATGCGATTTCCAGCACAGTAAACAATAATAACCATTTGGCGTATATTATTACTTAAGCCATTTATGACCCTGGGCTAGAATTATGCAATGTCCAACGAGGCCTTTTCCTCTCTGCCACTCTCTGACTTCTCTGTGAACTCTAGAGCACTTGGTGTGGTTTTGAAATCCTCACAACAAATGTTACAGTGGGAGGAGCCTTTGGTTTGTGTCTTAACAACCACCAGATGCAAGGAGGGACCACTCACTATGGGATACACTCCTAAGCTGTCTGAGGCAGCCTTTCTTGAAGGAGGCTGGGCAGGAGGATCCATGTGGATCAAACCCAGAGAGAAACGTGACTTCTAGGTTCAGCCACCAGGATCACTCAGAGTGACTCACTACATAGCTGCCTCTGAGCAGAGATCAATCACCAATGAAGGGGAAAGAGGTCCTGGTGAAGAGACAGAAGGGGAAGCAGGGGAAGAGAAGATGGGAAGTGGAAGAGAGAAGCCCAGAAAAGAACAAAGGGGTAGGAGGAGGGAAGAAAGGTGGGGTAAGTAAGGTAGGTGGGGAGCACAGCCTGGGGCAGGGAAGAGAGAACAGGAGAGAGGAGAAAGGGAAGAGGTGTGGAGAGGAGAAAGGGGCAGGGAAGGAAGAGGGGCGATCAGAAGGAAGGGAGGGGGAGAGGAGGAGCAGGAGGCTGCCAGCACTCCTCTAGCTACCCTGTCCTGGGGTCCCTGATAAACTGCATTAACACACTCCTGGCCACTTAAGCAGATGACTAAGCTGCACAGCCAGGCTTCCTTAGTCCTAATCACCACAGATAATCGCATGGTAATATTTCAGCTCAGTAATTAAAACCTTCTTAGAAGAGAGGACTCTCTCTCAGCTAATGTGGTAGGTGCTAGAATGAGAAGGCTCGCACAGCTAACTGGGGTACTGTCTTAAACCAAAAGCATCTAGGCAGCACTAGGCTGGTGAAAGCCCCCATGGACCCCTGCCATGTCCAGCTGAAAAAGGCCCCACTCTGCTGGGCCTCACCATATCATATCCACACAAACACTGGAGTTCATCACAGCATGCAGGAGTTCAAGCTGTCATTCCCACACACACTCTATAAACAGACTGGACTTAACAAATGTCTGCATCCCAGATCCTTGGGGACTGGGTGGGCTGGAATTCTACTGGGAGACTGCTGGTCCTGGCACTGGAGCCCTTGTCTGCATAAGGACTCAACCTACCTGGCCCTCCACAGGGCTCCCCTCCCTCATTACAATGGCAGAATGCCTAAGTATGGCAGCTGGGTTCCCAGCCAGTGACACAGGGCAACCAGACCCAAGGTCACATCCATTCAGACACCAGGCTGTCCCAAGTCCATAGGGGCTGGTGTGAGAAGAAACCCTGGGATCAAGAAGGCAAAATAGAGCTGGGCAGTGGTAGCACACGCCTTTAATCCCAGCACTTGGGAGGCAGAGACAGGTGGATTTCTGGGTTCAAGGCCAGCCTGGTCTACAGAGTGAGTTCCAGGACAACCAGGGCTATACAGAAAAACCAAAAAAAAAAAAAAAGAAAGAAAAAAGCAGCCAGAATGTGCTATCCTCTCGTGCTGCACACTACCCACCAACATGGAACCAGAAGGTCCCCACCTTCTGAGGCCAGAACTCCTCACACGTGCCTGGGATATAGACCAAGCTATTTCAGAATTCACGATGTGAGGAGCAGAGCAGGCAGGATCTGCATCAATACCATCTGCATCCTAAGCAATACCACAGAGAGCCCTTGGTCCCTGCTAGCAGCTTTTTCTATTTGGTGGAGAGAGGGTCAGCAAGAAAGCACCACAGGGTTTTGGTCTAGTGAGAGTTTCCTGAGGAGTTTTGTTTGTCTGTTTGTTTTTGTTTTTGCTTTGCAAGGGGCAAAGTTGAGACGGTCCTGCTGGCCTGAAACTCACAGAGATCCACCTGCATCTGCCTTCTGAATGCTTGTATTACAGGTGTTTGTTTGGTCTCTACCTGACCCCCCCCCCCACGCCATGAGCATACCCCCTGGGACCTGCTGGCCCCTGCCCACTTTCAGGGACAGCTCTCAGCTCCAGTGGCTAACTCACTGCCTGCCAACACTGCACAACTACCCGACTAGAGACACTGAGAACAATGTGTTGACAGCACACTCAAGTGAAAGAGTCAGTCTAGAGTAGCCGAGGCAACCAGGTGATCATGAGTTCTAGGTATCTCTAAAATGTGCCCACCTTTACCTGCATGGTATCACTTGACCCTAACCACCTTGTGAGGAGCTATGAGCACACAAGAGGGGTCATGACCCAGAATCTACTTCCTGTCTGTGAAGAGAGAGCCTGAAAGCTATTCTTTGGCAGTTCAGGCACCTTGGGCAGGCAATGGGTTACATACAAGCCAATGAGACACTGCTGCCCCAAGTTAATAATTAATGAGCCTAAGTTTTAGAGTTCTGAGGCTTAAAGCCTTCTGATTGGCCCACGATCATCCGTGCTGCTCACCAAAGCGTCGTTGCTTATTAGAGCCAAGTGGCAGTAGGCTTCACCTTGGCCTGGGGCAGAGCCACACATCAGATCCAGGCATTTCCTTAAATGAACAGGTACATGAGCACCTTCACTCCGTATCACCCCCCATGAACAGTAACCACAGCCTTGAAACAGTTTCACAGCCTTGAACTCAGCACCACATGAATCTTACCAAGTTGAAAGGCTACCAAAAACCTCTTTAAGTCAGGCAGTGGTGACTTTAGATCCCAGCACTCAGAGGAGATAGAGGCAGGTGGATCTCTGTGAGTTCAAGACCAACGTGGTTTACAACAGATCGAGCTCCAGGACAGCCAAAGCAGCACAGGGAAGCTATCTTGAAAGAAAACAGAAAACAAAATACAAAACAAAATACAAAACAAAAAACAAAAAACAAAACAAACAAAAAAACCTCTTCACATGAAGCTACCTCGTTTTTGGAGAAAATGTGAATTATTGCCTTTCTTGTTTTGGCTACCCATATACAAGTATGCTTAACTGAAAGGGCTTCTCTGATGCTGTTGGCTGATTTGCCAAAAACAGGTGGGTCCTGGACCGCCCCCCAGATCGCCAACTGACCTGGGGATAGCATCTATCATGCTAGACAGTGCTGAACACTTAACACAGATGAGAAGCAGCACCAAGATCAGCTTAGGGGCTGCAGGAGCTCTGGATCCTATGCTTGCACCATGCCCCAAGTCATATGGGTCCTACAATTCCTGTTACCTGTATGATGTGTGTGAGTGTGAGTGCCCAGAAAACAATTTTCATGAGCTGGTCTTCTCCTTCACCATGGCTTCTGGGAATTAGACTCAGGTCATTCATGAGCACAGGTCCTGTGCACTGTGCTGGTTATGTGTTGTCACTTCTTGTCAACTTGATACAAACTAGAGTCATCTAGGAAGAGAGACCCTCAACTGAAGAACTGCCTCCATCAGACTTGCCTATGGGCAAAAGCCAATGGGACATTTTCTTGACTAGTGATTGATGTTGGAGGGCCCAGCCCACTATGGGTGGGGCCATCTCTGGACAAGCAGTCCTGGGTTGTATTAGAAGCCAAGTGAGGTATGGGAAGCAAGCCAGTAAGTAGCTATTCTGTGGTTACACTTCATTCAGTTCCTGCTTCAGCTTCCCTTGATGATGGGCTATGACCTGTACATTCTTTCTGTACCACACTGCTTTCGTTCAGTGCCTTTATACATGAGCAACCTGGATGGCTGAGCCCTGTGGCTTAACTCATTCCCTCAGATATCCATCAAGTCTCCCTGAGAGTTAGGAACAAGACTGGACAAAGGAGAGCATCTCTGAGACACACAGCAGTAGTCCGGTCAGGAGGAGCAAGTGCAACTCCCGTGAGTGTGAACCACAGTCTAAATAAGTGGAATGCATCTGTGCCCACTACTGTGTTGGAAAGCAGGCCACACAATCAGCCAGAATCTAACCAGAGCTACAGGTATTTCTCTAATAGAGTGGTTCCCATATAAATGCCCACCTGGGTAACACTGGTGGTCAGGTAACTCTCACACATGGTAGAGGTTCCTCAACTGCAGCAGCAGCCTCCACCTGGGTATGAGGAAATCCTGGGAGGTCAGACTGAGCCTCTGTGCCCACCGGGGCTGGGACACTCGAGGTTGAAGTCCTGGGGACGGAGAACACAGGGGCTCTTCTCCTGGGTCTGGCATCTCCAAAGATGAGGAGCAAAGTCTGCTAGTGCATGAAGACTACAGCAGGGACAACAGGAGCCAAAGAAGGACCAAGTTGTCACCTCCCGCTTACTGATCCCTCTCATGTCACCTTCCAGTGGAGGCTGGCAGTGTGCTGGGGACAGAGCTTGGTACAGCCCTTGCTTCGTGTCACAGCAGGGACAGATGGGTTGGGGCTAAGAATGACTCGGAGGAAGAGGTATCAGTTCTCCAGGGAAGGAAGCAAGTTCACCAGGACTCCTGTGAGAAGAAGCAACTCTGATTCTAGAAGCCAGCAACTGAAATCTTCCAAATCAGAAGACCAGACACCATTGTAACAGCACAAGAGCATCATACAAGATCCTGACTGGAGGATCCCACCTGGCAATGGAGCCTCAGAAAAGCCTCCCAGCTGCTCCACACCTGAAAGCACCCAAAGAAGCAAGCAGAAGCCAGCCAAGCTGCCTGGAAGAGGTTTGGACCAACTGAGGCACCTGGAAAGAACATTTTCAACACGTGCTGAGCTGCCTGCAGGTTCTGAGCTTTTGTGAGCTCTCACCCCCATGCTGGGGTGGACTTTGATGATGCCACTGTCTTTGAGTCATTTCTGCTCCTGTAAGAGTCATTTCTGCTCCTGTAAGTGATGCCCCTCACCCATATTCCTGTAAGCAACCCCAGTAAAACTCACTGGTTCATCAAGTTGTACTCTGGTAGATTCCATACCAGAGCCATACAAGTCTGTTGTGGGCTCCCTATGTGGGGCAAGTAGACGAGTGTGTTGTATCTCCCCAGGAAAAGTTTTGTCATAGAACACTGGGTTGTCCTTGGCACATGTAAGTGCTTGCCAAGTGATAACCAGTGAGTCCTTCCACAGCTCTGAGCCATGAGTCCCCATGATTTGCATCTTACACCTCAAGGAAGTAACTGAGATCAAGAAAGTATGTATAGGAGCTTCAACTTCAAGCTAGCTGCTGGTGCTGCCCCTCAGCTCCAAATGCCCGATCATGATTTCCCCAACACTTCACACACACACACACACACACACACACACACAGACCCATCTTTGTCCTGTCTGAAAGCTTTACCAATGTAACAACACTGTAGCAACAGTTTCATAAAATCAGTTAGGACACTGAGAATTCAAAGGCTCAGAGGGAATGGCTGTCCTGAGAGTAATGAACAAAATTCTGATCCTGAGTCTTACAATACCTGACCAGCTCTGCATGCTGGTGTCACCTCTCAGGTACAGGTTGCAACTCCACCTACGGATGCACCAGGATCTAATGCCTTAATGCAAACAAAGCTGAGGGAGGTCAGCGCAACCTCAGTGAAGGGCTTCAAGAGAACTAGGGTCTCACCTAACCCTTGAACCCACTGCACCTGGAGAGAAATCAGGTTCACCTCAGAAACAAGGCTGACTCCCTACCTTGACCAGCATTGAGGACCACGTCACACAGCAGATTCTAGTATAAAAGGGTAAAGAGACTTAGAACCCATATGTTGGGTCCCAGGAAGGGAGGCACAGCTCACCCAACAGCATGTGCATAGCATCAGGGAGTGCCCTTTCCTGCAGGCTGGAGAAGGTGGACAGTGGGGTTGGGCTATCAACCACCCACGAAGGCTAACAGGCCACGGGGATATCTACCACTCTGAGCCACAAATCTACAGCTGGTCCCAATCAGTCCAGATACATTGAGTTAAGATGTTGAGAACACTTATCGCTACACACCTCCCCTGACTGCAGCATAAGGCAGCTTTCTGAAGGGCATACCAATGTCTTGGAGTTGGGTTCTAAATCCTGAGAGGTCTTGACACACTGCTGCAAGTACTAGAGGCTGCAGACAGCCCACTCCCCTTCTCTACAGGCCCAGCTGCTAAATGGCTTTTACTGTATGCTTCCCGCCCATGGCCTTCTATCAGCCAGGCTGTCTAACTTTCCAGACTCTGTCAGCTATTCTTGTGCAAAGCCTCCCTCTTGACAGACAGCTGTCACGCTCCCTTTCTGGAGTAAAATAGGGTAGAGGAGCCAGACTTTCCTGCGGCTCAACACTGAGAGGGGACAAAAAGAGCCTCTTGGGGGAAGAGACACACACAAGTGTTGTATGAACTTCCTTGGGGAGATGTAAGCAAACATGTACACCCCTGGACAGGGCACCAACAAAAAACTAAAAATAGCTAGGCCAAACTGGACCCAATGAGTGGGTCGGGCTGACTCACAGAGCACTGGTGACCCCAAATCAGCAGCATCACCAAAAAGGATCACCTTAGCGTGGATGCCAACTTACTGACAGCCATGGACGGAGTCAACACTCAGTTACCTGTAACTTTAATTTTTTAATCCTATTTTTAATAATGGTTCTTAAATACTTTAACCTTCCTTGTAACCCACCACCCACCAGAAGTAGTGGAAAAGAAAGGTTTTTTTTTTTTTTTTTTTTGGAGCAACTCCCATCTGGAGTTGTCTGGAAATCAGCAGTTCAGTTCACAGGTTAGCAGGCAGCGGCAGCTCATTCCACTGGCAAACACCTCATAGGTATACCAGCAGTCCAGTTTGGTTAACAACAACAGTGACATGACCTAGCAGAGGCAGCCAGGCTCAAGTCAGCAGGAGGGACCAGCAGGAACACCAGAAGTTCTCAGCTGTGCTTCTCTTAGGGAAGCGAAGATTAATGATAGACTTGAGACTCACAAGCCAAGCTCTGTCTCCGTCACTCTGTGGAGTCCTATTTATAACCCTCCAAACATCTCATGTCCTCCACGTGCCTTGCCTCCACATGAGCATCCAATCAACCCAAGTCTGGAGAAGCAGCAAGAAACTGCAGCACACCACCAGAAGGTTTTTGGTGCATTTCTCTCTGTGGAGTTCTGACAAATGCAGCTCAATTACACAGTGGAAAGCAGACCAATACATGTGTGTTGTTAGCAAAGAATCCTTCATCACATGTCCTTTCACATACTTGCTTTAGCAGAACATCCTCTCTCCTGTGTCTGCTTCAGGAAAAACGTTCCTTCATGAGTCTGCTTAGCCTTTCACACCTGTGTCCACTTTAGCGAATGTACCTTCAAGCGTTTGCCCCGGCAAAACACCATCCGACACCAACCAACTTTCCAAAGAACCCTCACGTTTCCACTTTAGTTACTTTCCACATTCGATACAGCCCGTCACCTCCCAAGACTACAAGATCACATGCAGATGGGGCAGAAGGACACAGAGCTAGCTGGGAGGTGTCAGAAGGAGTGGCTGGAGTCTCAGATGAGGGTCATTATCCAAAACTCCTTCCATGAAGAAAGGTCAGCAGGCCCTTCGCAGGTGACCACAGATGCTTATATTAGGATGGCTATGCTGGAAGGACAGTTCTACACTGGGCTCTCAGGGGTGGGCTAATGCATTAAGGACCTGGGGGGTGGGAAGCTAAAGGTGGGGGACCTAGGGGAGGGCACTACTTAGAGACATCAGGGTGCATCAGATAATCTCAAGAGTGGAGCACCAAGGGGTGGGCATGGACCACTGGAGGACCTCAAAGTGGAAGAGTACAACCAGCCTGGCCACCTCTAGGGCCAGAAAGGCAAATCAAATCAAACTTTGTTCAGTAGCCACCCAGTCCACTCACCAAAGCCACCCGTTAGTCTTTGAGGCCTTCAACTGCCATTGCCCTGGGACACTATACTTTGGCTCATGGAAACACCTTAAAGTAGATCCAACTCAAAGCCTCACAGATCCAGAACATCTCTGTAACAACAGGGACCTTCCTAGATCCAGGACAACCCCAGATGGCCCAAAGAAGGGAGATGGTCCAGGAAGATGGAGTCAGCCACTGTTCCCCATCTGCCCACTCAGCTGCGGCTACTCCAGGAAAGCCCTTCTCCAGCAGAAGGAAGAATGAGCACATGAACATGTAGAGGCAGCCAAGGAGCCTCACTGCACCCTTAGGCCCCACCTTCATCTCTCACAGACCTACCACACCCCTCTTCACTGTGAACCATACAGGCAGGGACCCAGAGTCACTCCAGGGTAACACAGGGCTGGGTGATGGCCTTGCTCATACCCAGCATCCTCACCAACACCCAGACTTTATTCTTTGCTGCAATCATTATGAAGTTTGTTAATCTGAAATCCAAGAGTAATGTGTAAAGGTTGCATCAATTGTCATGGCCAGGCTTTAGCCCTACAGTGGCTGTGCTGCCACAGTTATTTGTCCATCTTGCCTATGTCAGTCACCCACAGTCTCAAAGGAGAAGCTGAACCAATGAAACCAAAAGAATGTTTACCAATCAGAACCTCGTGGGAAAGTTTTAGATAGTAACAACTCAAGATGTCGAAATAACCAATTAACAATGAGTTTTAAAATTTAATTACATAGCTACACATCCTGATACAACACGCATCCTGATACAAATTTTCAAAGACAAGTTACAAGTGATGACGCATCCTGATACAAATTTTCAAAGACAAGTTACAAGTGATGAAAGGGTGGAATTGGGAAAGAACTTTTAAGAAACCCAGCACCAGGAATGAAGGCTGAGGTCTGTGCACTATGACTCTCACCATGGGACACCACCTAGCCTGCCATTCTCAGGTGAGGAAGGAGCAAGTATGCCAGGTCCTGTCATCTCAGCTCTTCCCAAGCAACCCACTGTATGACACAACATCCCCATGGCACAGAGGCTCCAGAGTCTCCCTTCACCGTACTAACTTGACTCCCACCTTTAACACTTAATACTAACGGCAGCCTTCACAATGCAGAGCATCAGCTGTGCACACAGCAGGACCAATCCAAACAGTTTATACATACTAACCCGATGCACATTGGAAACTGCTGAGACAGGCAAAAGACGAAACCACACAGAAAGACTAGGTGACTTCCCTGAGGTCACAGGGCCACCCAGGAAACAAGACTTCATACACAGGCAGCCTGGCTTAGGCCCAAGCCCAACACCTTGCTATATCCTCTTTGCCATGTCATACCGGTCCTACAGAGGAACCCAAGGCCAGCTCCAGTGCAGTATCTAGGCTGTCTCCAACCCCTGCAAGGTGGCCTTCAGGGTTTCTATGCAACCCTTTAGTATTATCATCTCCAATCCTCGGTGACCAGGTGGCAAAGAAGCTATTGTTTGCAAATCACTAGATTGCTCTCAGGCCCCACACTGGACCTGCTCCTGGACCCAGGCAGCTTGGGAGGCCAAAGCAGGCAAAAGACAGTATGTACTGCCCATGTCCTGTTGGGGAGAAAAACTCAAACACTACTGATAGGATGGCAGCCCAAGCCAGGAAGGGTAGATAGTTCATCCCTTCCTAAAACAAGGGACACCGACTCGTTCACACCATCCTAGGCAGAGGACAGGTGGCCACACTACTCCCTGATGCTACTGCTGCTGCTACTGCTATGTGTTCTTGGTCTCTCTCGGTCAGGAACGAGCCACCCCAGCCCTTACCTGTCTCTATGAGCTCAGGGGTAAGGCTGATAAGCTGCAGTCACCGCCCTTTCACAATACCAGGCTTGGGCCTCAGACCACCCAGAAGCCCACACAGCCCCACCTCTGGGCTTTCCGTTCATCTACATCAGCAGGTTTGATGGAGAAAGCAGACAACAGCCCTGTAATCAGCACCCTCCCGGCCTGAAGCTGTGGCTGAGTGAGAGAGGAAGACCTGGTACCCATGCCTGTGTGGTGGGGCAGACTGAAAGCAGGCCGTCCAGTGCTGGATTTCCCAGAAGCACACAGGCAGCCGCTGAGACCTTAAAACAGCCTGACTTTGCTACTGTGTGACCTGGGGGACGGTCTGGTAGTGTGTACAAGGGAAAACCCTCCCAGCCCAGTGCTGCCCTAGGCCTACAGAGAAGCAAGACAAATGACAGGGCTCAGAGCCTTTCAGGAATTACAGTGTCAAGGCTGATATAAATTGAAGTCACCAGGAATTATACCTTACAGGAAATATGCAGTATCGCGTCCTTGCCAAAATTGCCAGTTACAAATACAAGATAATATGTGGGACTTTAGCAATAACATCCTGTTGGAGGAACAAAGAGGAGTAATATGCATTTATTAATTATCTTCCACCCCAGCTTCTGACCCATGGTAAGGCAGGGTGTTGACGCAGATACATAGGGCAATCAAGAAATCCCCATTGAATGGCCATACCAGCCTTGTTGGGTAAAGGCCTATGAGCTGCTGAGGGCAGCTTAGGTGACAGTGACCTGTGCCTACCTTGATTCACTCTCAGCCACCAAGTGCTCCTAGTTGGGTATCAAAGGCAGAAATCAATCAGCACAAATAATGAATGCTTTCCTATAAGGATCTTCCAGGACTTCAAAGCAATGCTAAGTGTTTCTCATCCACTGAAGGGACGCCTCAAAATGCGCTAGCTACTTTTTAACTGAAATCTCAATGTAAGACACAATTGCCCCTCTGCAACCTGGCACCCAAGGGGATCTCTTCCATGGTGAATACTCCAGCATGTTTTCTGAATGGGTGTATATTCTCAGCTGCTCTCTAAAATAAGATTACTCATCTATCTATCAGGACACTGGGAAAGGGTAGACAAAGGCCAGGGAGCAACTGGGCTCTCATTAATAACAAAGAGCAGAGCCCTAACTGCTCCATTCTGAGATGATCCTTGCTTATGGTTGATCATGAGAAGTTGGAGTAAGTCTCCCCAAATCACCCAAGTCTCTCTCTATAAGTCGGGCCAGGGCCCCAAAGCATCACCACAGGCTCAGCATCTCAATCCGTTGGACATATGTCAAAAGCTTAAAAGAAAATCCAAAAACAGTGATCCCTAGAAATCCCATCAGGATGAGACAGAAGCAGACGGTGAAATGGAGGATTCAGCAGGATTCGGTGGAGATGTGTCAAGTTGGGGGTCACTAATTATACAGCTGCCAAGCTGCTTTGAGGCAGAGCCAATGGCCCTTAGCACTTTTATGGTCCCCCTCCCTTGGGAAATGCTGTCACCAACGATCCTGGTGACACAGTGGACAACTGAGAAAAGCAGACAGAAAGAAAGTGGCTGGGCTCAGAAAAAGTTTCAGAGGCGCCTGACCCCAAATATTCACTTATGATCTTGTATCTGTGTGCAAGAGTGATACATAGAAAAATCAATGTCTGATTAAGTCTGAAAGGGCTTTATCATTGAGTAGAAAATAGAAATGTTAAATGATAAGAAAGCATGTTATTCTGTTCAATGGACAGTCCTTTCTTTTCCTGTGGCAAACAAACTACAGAGCATTTTACAAAGAAGGGAGCCTTGGGGTTGATGCAAAAGGATTACAGACAAACAGCGTGACCAGGAGTGAGCTGGGAAGGTGGACTGCCCAGGCAGGGTAGGAGGGGATGGAAGGAAGGGGACTGCTGGAAGCAAAGGTTCAGGAAGTGGGTCAACAGGAAAGCCCAAGGCAGTCAGAACAGGACAGCCAGGCAGCAAGGCATCCCATGCTGGGCCAAGCTGCTTTGCAGGACAGCAGCTACACATTCCCACTATGAGCATCAGACTCACCCCACACCTAAGGAGTGCTTAATTTATAGGCAGCTTCAAGTTCGAGTCTTTAATTTGCCCAGGGATCCTCAGGTTCCCATCCCAAGTGATTTAGCTAAGAAAGACCTTTCATCTGAGGCCCACTGATTTCCAAAGCAAGCAGTCGAAGGTCACTGGGCGGGCCTTCCAGGAAGATATCAGAAGCCACGACAGCACTCCTGAGCCTGTCCTGGGTTGACTGGGAGCCACTCTAGCTGCTTCCTAACTACCCCCTCCCCCAAAGATACCTGCCCTGAGAACACAGCTGACAGACAGCTCTCCCCTGGGGACTCTGCAGGAGTCCCTTAGTAACTCCAGGCGGTGAAGTCACAGATTCATCTTCCTCTCTACAAACAGTTCAGATCCTAGGTTCCTGACATGGTCTTCACTACCAAAGCAGGGCACCAGCAGGTTCTGGCTTCTGCCCTCTTGCAACTTTGAGTGATGACCAACCCCTCCTGCACCTCCAGCTGCTCCTGGGGATAGAGCAGTAACAGACTCTTGACTACAGCAGGGGCTCAAGACCCAAGGACATCTCCCTGAGATCTGAAAGGCGGGGAAAATTCTGTAAATACCCAGTGTCGTTTCATAGAACCTAAACCAAGAACTGCCACCCCGCCTGCCCTGCTACACCTCACAGACTAGCTCAGGAATCCACAGTCTATCCCACACACAGCTACAGGTGTCTCTGGGAACTGAGGACCACAGGAGGGTAAGGGGCCGATGTGTGGCGGCGGGTTGACTTGACATTCTAACCAGGTGCATGTGGTAACTAAGTGAATGGAAGAGAAAGACCAGCATCCCTGTGAAAGGAGATCCACTCTACTAGCAAAGTTAAGGCAATGATCCCTGGGAAGACTGGTTCACTCTATCCCGTGAGCAGAAGATAAGGAGGCAGAGGGGCTGAGCACTGAGGAACCAGGGGTCCTCAGGAGCAAAGGAAGAGAGAGGCTCAGGCTTCACAGATGCTGGCCAGGACCTGCATGACCTCTGCCCCTGTACCCCTATTTCCCAGAACTACCCTTCATGCTGTTCTGCCTGCTGTCTGCCCCATCTCCCACCCCACCACCCACAGTGCAGTGAATATGGCAGTCAGCTGGGCTCCCAGGAATATTCCACACATAGCCAGACACTTGGGAAGAGAATGAAAGAAACAGACCCTGGTATCACTCTTCCAGGCAGTACAGCATCAAGGATAGCTGCTGCAGGTCAGGCCAAAACTTGAGGGTAAGAGGGTAAATCTAACGCTAGACAGGAAGAAACCTAAGACAAGACAAGCAGCCTGCAGCTGCCATTAGAACACTCCTAAGCATACAGGGCACAGGGTGCTTCCCCAAAGTCACCACCACAGTAAGGGAAAGGGCACTGTCAACCAAAGAAGGGGTCTAGGAGTCTTGGGGAGTCACACCCACATCCTGACAACCGGAAGACCTCAGGAGGCAGATGCCACCACCGCCCAAGTGACTGTCTACCCACAAGCTCTGTGATCCTCAGAGAGCCTCTTGCCTTCCCTACCCCTCATCTTCTTCTGTAGTGTGGCAGATGCTTTAAGGACACACATGGCACGCAGTGGGTGCCAAGCAGGTATCTATTAAATTTTAAAACTTAGTAATCACGTACGTACCCCTAAAGGGGTCCACCACAGACCTCACTGATTGGCTGTTTCCTTCTGAGATGGCCCAGCCACAAAGCTTCAGCAAGAAGCAGCAAAACAGTTACTAGTACCCTCAGCGTGGAGGCCAGTTCTGCTCCATGCCATGATAGCATCTGGCATAACCTATGAGGGTACTGCACCCAGTGTGCAGGGGTTGGCAATGCTGTGAGCCTCCCACAGTGGAGAGGGTAGACCCCCAAGAAGCTTAAGCCTCCAACTACTGGCCAATGCTAAACCAAGACACATAATACAGTCCAATGGCCCTGACTCAACCATTTCCAGACACTCTTCTTCCTTGGGAAAGACAGGAGCTGCCTACCTTGAAGGAGGAGGCCAGCAAGGTGGCCTGGAGGAGACGGCTTACTTCATAGGGCACTTCTAAGGAGGAAGGAACAAAATGGAAAGGGTATTCACCAGGATGACAGCCTGCAAGGATAGGCTGAGCCGTGGTGGGTGACAGGTTTAGCTTGGCCCGAGACAGCCACTGTCCACTCAAGTTTTGTCGCAGCCAGCCTTGGAATGACATATGGCTCCCAGGAAAGCCCAAACCACAGCTCCAGAAATGAGAGTTTAAGTAAGACGGCCTGCTTTCCTACATACCCGACCCCAGTGAATCACGGTTGTCTACATGTCAGCCTGCTGACATGAAACTTAATCTGTTCAACATGACGCATGCTTCCTAGGCCCACACTACCGTTCAAGACTAAGTATGGACATGCCAGCTTTACAGTCCAAACCATGTCAGGAGGGTGCTGGCAGACCCAGATCTACTCAGGATGGGATCCTAAAAAAGCAAGAGTCTCAGCAGGTGAGCTGACACCCCCCAGCCCCCAGCCCCCGACTTCACTCCAAATGGGCCCATATTCTCTGGGAAGTAAGACAGAAAGAGTTTCTAGACTAAGGAATATACTCCCAAAGGAACCTCTGAGGCTGGAGTTGGTCCTAAATATAATGCTCCGGCCAAAGGTCAGAAAGACTTCCCACCCAGAGAGATCAAGGTCATGTTCTGCTGTGGTGAGCTTCTCTGGTACAGAGTACCTGACCCAGCCTGTTCTCATGCTCCTTGGGCAGCCTTTGTGGGAAGCACTACCGAGTTCTTGCATCAAAAGAGACCTCAGCAGGAAGGAGTTGAGACCATGTGGGTAGACAAGCACTTTTGCTCAAGGGAGGGCAGACCTCAAGTCACTGACAAGAGGTGAGCGTTCCAACACTCAGTACCCGTAACACCCATTTTGACAGGACAGGAAAATGGGCACAGGAACCCTAGTGGGTAACAGAGTGCACCCTTAGCTGCTTAATGTGGAAAGGGGGACAAGTGGGAGACTGACTTTCTCAAAAAAAATACAGGGGCTGGTGGGCAGGGAACGACAAGCAATTAGAGCCTGTGGGTCTCTAGGTGCTGAATTAAGACAGTGGCTGGGGCTGGAGAGATGGCTCAGTGGTTAAGAGCACTGACTGCTCTTCCAGAGGTTCTGAATTCAATTCCCAGCAACCACATGGTGGCTCACAACCATCTGGTGCATCTGAAGAGAGCGATGGTATACTCAAAATAAATAAATAAATCTATTTAAGTACGTATGTATGTATGTATGGCATGTATATAGCCAGGCCAGACAGTGGCTACCAGACTGCCTGGCCTGACTACATACATGGCTCCCCTCTGCCTAGCCAGCAAATCTCAGTGTCACTATCCAGCTGAGCTCTCAAACAGGCTGCACAGGGAGATGGAGCAGGCTGGGCCAAGGCCCAGGTCTTCCCCCTTGTGCATTCAGCTGAGCCTGCAGGAGGCTGTCCAAGAACTCCCCAGAAATACCTGCAATCTTCTTGGCCTCTGTCTGAGCCCCCCCCTCCCGTCCCCCAGTGACTAGGCGATCGGTCACCTCTGAAAATGACTTTGGGCAGGAGCATCACAGAAGCCCTGGGCTGACATTATGTTCCTTAGAAACCTGAGACTAGGGCAGCAGCAGAGAAGCTACATGCATCCCTGTCTTTTTACCTCTCCTTAGATATGAAGGGCAGCAAACAACCCCACCCCACTCGAAACTCCCTTCACTCCCTTTCTTCCAGCAGACCAAAAGCTTCAGAGAAACCCACCCTGTTCGCAGGGCCTCACCACCCCCACAGCAGCTCGCCGGGCAAGCTGAGCAGACTGATGGCCCTAGCTGCTGATAAACAGGTTTATTTTCACCTTTGCCGGAGGTTCCAGGGCAAAACTCACCATCTTTCTAGTGTTTGTGTGTCACAATCTGTTTCTAATGTGTCTGCACTCCAGAACAGAATTCTGGAGCAAGGAACTTTATTTTCCTTAAGGAGGCTTATCTTACAGGTGTAGATGAGGCTATGCTGGGCTTTCCTGGCAATCTTCCCACCTCCACCACACCCCCACCATTGTTTTGGAGCAGGGTCTCATACAGCCCAGCCTGGCCTAGGCTTGAAGGTGATATGTAAGAAACCGTGACGTTGAACACCTGATCCTCCTACTTCCATCCCTAAGTACCAGGATGACAGGCCCATGTCATACTTAGTACAAATGGCCTCTCTTAAATTGCACGCCTACCACTGGTACCCTGCTGACAAAGGTCAGGACACTCACTGTGTGGCAGCCTCTTGTCAGCCTAGGATAAACCCAGCTACTCCTCCTAAAGGGGGATCAGGGAAGAGTGGAAAGCTTGGAGCCCATCCTGCCAAGACTCAAGGCAGCTGCAGCAGAGCAGCACCCGTACTCTCCTCATCATGGACTTTCCCCTAGAGCCACGGTGCGCACCTCACCTTGCACTTTGGCTACCAGGAACCCCATTATGTCACCACAGCTGGGCCCAGGTGGCCCTAGGATTTCTCCACAAATGGCTTATTAACAGAACCCAAGGTTCAGTGCAAACCCTGAAGGAACCTTGCAGATCTGTCCCTCAGGAAGTATGCAAAGAAGACACCAGGGCGCACAGTTTGCCGGAAACAAAGACCCCACAGGATTCTGGCTCACTCCATTTTCTGGGGCTAGGGGATTTTTCTCTTGTTTCTTTTTTTCCTTCTTTATCAGTTATTGATCACTTACTAATAGCATATAATCCTAAGAAATGAAAAGAATAAACAAAACCATGGTATAAGGATGCCACTCAGGCTGAAGAGATGGCTCACTGGGTAAGAGCACTGACTGCTCTTCCAAAGGTCCTGAGTTCAAATCCCAGCAACCACATGGTGGCTCACAACCACCCATAATGAGATCTAACACCCTCTTCTGGTGTGTCTGAAGATGGCATCCACTTGTCCACCTAACTCCCTACTCAAGGTAGTAGTGGGTCTCCTCAAATCAGCCAGATGAACAAGGGAGCAAGCCAGTTAGCCATGGGAAGCCCTCTACAGGACAACATAGGCCCAAGTCCCTTCTCTGCTTTTAGAACCTACTGTTCCCCCAGTGAGTGTCCCCACCAAAGGTCCCTCTGTAGTTCCAAGAGAAGCCCCTCCCCAATGCTTCCTGCCTAACCACCAAACACCTGCACCTAAGGCCCAGAGTAGAGTGCAGTAGAGGGGCCAGCTCCCAGGAAGAGCGGTACCTCAAGCTCTTAGGCAGTCCATGAAGGGGCCCCCAGTCTCTCAGCTGAGCTCACTGCTCTCAGACTGGGAACCCTTCCTGTTACTACACTTCAGCCAGAGACAGCTTCCTTTCAACAGAAATCCCTTCCTATGCAGCTCTATCCACTGCCAGCATACCAGGGCCCCAGGGAAACTTAACATGATTAAAATTTTAAAGCATTTAAGATGCTCAAAGGAAAGGCATTCTTGAAGTGCAAATCATCAGTTTAGGGAGGCAAGAGTAAATATGGCAGGGGGAGATACCTATACAAATGAAATGCAATTTTAAACATTATGCATAAATTGCTTTAACAGGGAGCCTCAGCCCTGCGGAATCACAGCGTCGAGTCTGGGCTTTCCAGCAAATGCTGACAGTTGGTTTTCAGCTCCTTAGTTCATTCAGTCTGTAGTCTGAGGTGAGCTGACTTCCTGGGTTTTGCTAAATGGAGAACAGCAGTTCTCAGAGTTGTTGTTTAGCAGGCAGGGCACAGAGTGCACAGCCTGGCCTAGCTGCTGAAGCAGCAGAAATCCTAACAGGATGCCCTCAGACAATCCCCAAAGCACAATCCTGAAGCCTGGGGCCCCTTGGGAATAAAACAGCAGAGCATGAAGAACTAACTGAAGATGGAACAAGAGCCCACTGTGATCAGCACCAAACATGAGAAAAAAATGCTGTCTACTTACCACTAAAAAATCTACGGGCTTTCAGTAATGCTGCTCTTCTCATCCTCACACTCACATTGTACATGCTAAAGGAATTGCACATTTTCTCTTATCAAGGAGATGAACTATATGTGGGGAGCCTTCTAGTGTTTAAACGCACTAAGGGATTCAAGACGGCACTCCACACTTTAGGGGTCTCCTCTGCTTTTCTCAGGATCCACCCTGCTACCTCAATGGAAGCACTACTGAAATTTCAAAATCTACAGCAGTTTACACACCACTTCCCTGCCCTGAAGATCACTAAAGCATGATAGTCTCTCTGAGCCAGGACTACATTTTATGGCTCCCTGACAACAGAACCCCAGATCATCGATCTGCTCTTTCTATAGGGTCTCCATCAGATCACAAAGAGGTCCTCGGCTTTCTTCACACCTAAAGCTTAAACCTCTTAGGCATCCAGAGGACTTTAATGGGGGGGACCAGCCAACTGCTTGCCAACAGACACCCCCAGAGGTAGGGTGACATCTCTGGGAGGCTGATGCCACAGGTGCCTTTCTACATACCTGTGCCGATCCAGGGCTTCCTCAGTTTGCTTTTTCTCTGTGTGAATGGGAAAAAGCATTGTCAGGAGCCAGGCTATTCCCAAGGCGAGGGAAGTCTCCTGGGGAAGCAACATTGGTACAAACCACACTTGCTTAGAGTCACCATGGTTCTCAAAAAACCGGTTGCTGTCACCAGTCACACAGTACTAGACTTAAAACCTAGCAGGGGCTCCTAACACACCAACCATTCAGAAAGCAGGGCTGAGAGTCAGTGTCAACACCACACAAGGCAGGCACAGGGAAACACTGTTTCCACTTTCGCTACTGAAAATAAAAACGGATCACCAACCCCTACCAGAGCCAAAAAGACACTTCCACCTCCCTTCCTCCTTCCCTCCCTTCCTCCGTAACTGAAGCTAGGAATAATTTGAAGATGCCAGAGAAAACGGGAGTCAGCCATGTGCCTTTGACATTCAGCGTCTGACTAGGGGTAAAGTCGGCTCATGGACAGTCCATCCTATTCAAGACCCTAGCCCCTAGCTTCTTCAGCCGTGATCTACTTCCATTCTTTTCTGGTCGTGTAGTGTTACTCAAAATAAGTAAGGAGGGCTACAAATCTTTGGAAAAGATAACTATATTTTGAAGCTCATTAGCTAGTAAAACATCACAAACCCCTCCGGAGAGAATATAACAGCCTAGACAGCACCAACCAAGGCAAGGACTTCACGCTCAGTGTCCACTCGGTACCCAAAAACGAGACGACTGCCGAATCAGAACCTGTAAGCTCTAAGCGACCCGTGGTTCCCACGGCCTCACCACCCCGAACCCATCAGAGACACACACCGAGGAAGGACTTGGGGTTAGGAAATGCAAGCGCAAAAGGCTAGGCAGTTCTCGCCGCAGTGAGGGACCAAGGGCCGAAGTGGGCAGTGTAGCAAGCAAGTAGGAGGGGAGATCTGGCAGGACCACGGTCCGTCCTCACTGCCGGGGTGCTGGATGAGGGAGATCGGGCGGAATCACGCCTCTGATCGCTGGAACACCAGGGTTCCAGCCCGATCAAGATCTGGGCGCAAGACGCGAGGGTCGCGGGTTCCAGTTGGGCGGAATGTGGCTCGGGGAGCACCGGGTCTCGGGTGACAATGATCCCCAAAATCCCGAAGCAGGGAGTGGGGCTCTGGGGAGAGCTGGGCGGACGGAGTACGGAGCAGGGGGCAGGGAGTCCGGCGGAAGGGTTGTCTCTAGGATCCCGGCACAGGGAGTGGAGCGCAGTGTCGCCAGCAAGATAACAGCCTCCAAGATCCTGGCGTAGGGCGGTATGTGGCTCCCGGTGCCCGCGCCCCGCGTGCAAGAGGCAAGTCGCTGCACCCAGAGCCCCGGGTGAGCCGGACAGGGCCAGGGCTCGCACCGCTGGCCTGAGGGCCCGGAGAAAACTTGAGGCGCGCGTCCGGGCCAGGGTCCCCGCGGCTGCTGCCCCGAGCCGGGGAACACTCTCCGTGCACGGCGCCTCCCCGCTGCAGGCCCGGGTCGGCGCACAGGCCTCGCGGCACTCACCTTCCTGCCGGCGCCGCCCCCGCCCGCGGCCAGCGCGGAGCCGCCCCCCGAGTACATGTAGTAGGCGATGCCCAGCACCCAGAGCAGCGCGAAGCACAGCAGCATCCGCGAGCGCCGCCGCATCCTCGCTCTGGGCGGCCGCCGGGCAGCCTGGCGGCGCGGCGGGCGGAGCGCACGGCGGGCGGAGCTCGGGGCGGCGGCGCGGGAAGACGCGGCGCTCGGCGGGCGGCGCTCGGCGCTCGGCGCCCGGCAGGAAGCGGCGGCCCGGCGGCGGGGTCAGGGAGCAAAGGGCGACCAATCGACGCTGAGGGGCGGGCGTGGGGGCGGAGCCGAGTCTCCCTGGCAGCGGCGCCCCGCCCACTGCGCGCCCCCGGGAGCGGCAGGTGGAGGCCGTGGGCGCGCGGTTCCCCAAAGACCTGGAATGGTCCAGGCTGCAGAGGTCGCCCTGGCCCGCCGTCCGTCTCATTTACATATTTGGGCAATAGTGGGTTCTTGGGTTTTTATTTTTTATTTTTGTTTTTTGTTTTTTAATACAAGATCTCATTCTATAACCTAGACTGGCCTCGAACTCACCATCCAGCCCAAGCTGGCCTCAAACTCACAGCGCTCCTTTTGCATCAGACTCCAGAGTCTTGGTATAACAGGCGTGCGGTACTGCCCTGCGGTCTGAACAAGACTAAGACAGGGAAAGTAGATTTCAAGGAACTTGCTTGTAAGGATGATCTTACCTGCTCTTTAGAGCAAAATGTTGATGGTTTTAAATAAACATGAAAAAGAGGGGAGATAGATGATAATTTATGTTTTAAACCTTTTTGGTTTTTATTGGTTGCTTTCTTGAAGGAATGAGGTGAGCATAGTAACCCACTTACTAGAGCAGGCAGCAGTGAATTCTCTGACAGCAGTTCTGGTGACTGTAACCTTGTCCCTGCCCTTGTGACTCTCTAAGTCCCTGTCTCTGGAAAAGAATTTCCAGTACTTTAGAGCTTGCAAATATTTCTTAGATCTGCCCAGACTGCAGGAGGAAGGGATTCCCTGGGCGGTAGTCTGCCACATCCTGAACAAAGAGCACAGCAAGCCTTGGACCTACTAGGATTTTGAGCCTCACCTGAACTTCAGACTTCTCAGAAGTGAGAAGGAAGAGCCTCTTAGCTCCAACAGACACCCCATTCCTGAAGACAATGCCATTCCTGCAGATACCCCATTCTACCAGACACCCCATTCCACCAGACACCCCATTCCTGCAGATGCCTTTCACAGAAGACAGGCTTGTCACACCATAAAGAGAAGTTCCGTTCCAAATACTAGAATTCAAGCACTGTACTGACCAGGGAAGAGATCTGTAAAATACTGAAGAGATGACAGGCTTGAAAATACTCAGAGTCTTGGGGAAAGTCAGATAAGTGGGAACAACCGTTGCCCTTCAGAGGCCTGGTAGAGAAGGGAGTGAAGAGGAAGCAGGACAAACCCCAAAGAAGAGCGGTCCCTCCCCCAGCACAGCATCATCATCTGTTGAAAACTGCAGAGGACAGAAGAGAAAGTGCCCCCACCCCCGAGAGCCCTGCCCCTAAATGCTTCCTATCTGAGAGGTCAAAGGATAGCAAAACCGCTGCTGTGAAAGCAAAACAGAAAATTAATCATATTGCTGAGTGTGGGAAAGGAATCCTAACATTTCATCTTATTATGCTTCCCAACACACACACACACACACACACACACACACACACACGCATAGACTGATGGTGGTTGTGACACCTGTAATCTCAGCACTTGGGAGGCTGAGCCAGGAAGATTGCTATAAATGAGAGACAGAGAGAGAGAGATACAGAGACAGAGACAGAGACAGACAGAGAAGGAGAAGACCAAGGAAGAGGAGAAAGAAGAAGAAGAGGAGGAGGAAGAGGAGAAGGAGGAGGAAGAGGAAGAGGAGAAGAAGGAGGAGGAGGAGGAGGAAGAGGAAGAAGAGAAGGAAAAATAATAATATTCTGGAGAGATGAATCAACAGTTAAAGTACTTACCATAGGGCCAGGAGTTAGAACCCCAGGAACCCACTTAAAATGTGGGTAGGCTTGGTAGCCTATGTGTGATATTGTGCATGAGGGGGAGAGGCAGGTAGTCTCTAGGGCAAGCTAACTAGCTCAACAAGCTGAGAACCAGCAAGCTTTGGTGTAAGTAAGAGACTTTGTTTCAGCATATAAGACAGAGAGCTATCAAAGACTACACCACAGGCCAACCTCTGGCCTCCACACACACATGTATACAAGTGTGACATGTCCCCACCCAACAGAAATATGTAAGCTTTGGCTTTCACGAACACAGACACAATCAAATATGCATATACACACGTGCACACTATACACACACCCACATGCAAGAAGAGAAAGATGGGGAGGAGGAAAGAAAGGACAGGAAGGAAGGAAGGAAGGGAGGGAGGAGTTTGGAGATGAGAAAAATAAGTAAAACGGTTCAGATAGAGGTTGTTGAGAGCCAGGAAGAAGGAGCCAAGTCCACTGAATTGGAATCTCTGAGAAGGAAACTTTAAAAGTAAAAAACAAAGTTGATAATAAAATGTTAGTATCTGAGCCGGTGATGGCATGCACCTTTAATGTCAGCAAGCAGGAGGCAGAGGCAGGTAATCTCTAAATTCAAGTCCAACCTGGTCTATTGAGAGAGTTCAAGGATAGCCAGTGCTACACAGAGAAACCTTGTCTCAAAACAACACTCTCATCCTCCGCACACACCCCCAAAAAGGTTAATTTCTGCTGGGATGTAACTGAAGACTAAGTTCTTACCTACCCTGAGCAAGACTCTGGAATTGAGCCCAGCATCATCACCACCCAGAAGTACTTTCCAGTTTAACAGATATCTTTCAACAATTTTCATCTGAAAAAGATTCCAGGAGTAAAGGAAATCTCAACACTACACATCAAAGGTGAATTCCATGCACCTTGGGGAAAATGGTGTGGAACAACCAAGACATACCTTAGGACTTGTATTTTAATATTTCTTACTTAAACTAATAGAAGGCGGCTTGGGTGCCTCAGTGCGTCAGTGGATAAGGTGCTTGCTGTGCAAGTGTAAGGAGCTGAGTTCAGATCCCCAGACCCACAGGAAGTCCCACAAGGCAGTGCACGACTGAACTCATACCTGCTCCTCTCATGAGGTGGGAGATGGAGAAAGGAGAATTGCAGAAGGTTGAAGGCCAGCTAGCAACAAAGAAACCAAGTCTCCAGCAGGGTGGAAGGTGCGAGCATGCATGCCATGACACACACACTTACACACACACATATTACACGTACACACACAAATACACACAACACACACGCACACACACAACACACACACACTGTTGTAATTCAAAGGCAAGGAAGACATAAAGATGCAGCAGGCAGAATTTCCTAAGAGAAATGCAAAAAGTAAGGCAGCAAGAAAATGCATTTACACAGTGCTCAAGGCAAGAGTGCCAGCCAAGGACGCCACAGCCGGCCACCTGGCTCATGGGCTACATGGATAAACAGGCATAAACCAGCTGTAAAAGTCCGGAATTTTTTCAATTCCTACTTTTAATGATGGTTCTTAAATGCTTTAACCTTCCTTGCAGCCCACCGCCCACCAGAGGTAGTGGAAAAGAAAGGATATGGGGGAAGTGCACCTGTTTAGAAAGGTGCTTTGGAGCAACTCCTGTCTGTGTTGTCTGGAAATCAGCAGTTCAGTTCACAGGTCAGCAGCAGCAGCAGCTTGATCCACTCACAAACACCTCACAGATACACCAGCCGTCTAGTTTATAGAGTCAGGATAGTAACCAGGAATCAGCAATGGTGGCACAACCTAGCAGAGACATCCAGGCCTCAGCCTCTGCACAAGTCAGCAGGAAGGACCAGGAGGAACACTAGGAGAAGTTCTTGGCTGTTCCTCTCTAAGGGAAGAGAAGACCAGAGAAGACTCAAGACCCAAAAGTATTGCACAGCTAGTTCTATAAGCAAACCTAGCTCAGTCCCTGTCACAATCCATCAAGTCCTACTTATATCCTACAAACATCACATGTCCTCCATGTGCTTGCTTAGCATGTACGAAGTTCCATCTCAGCACTGTGGAAGCCATGTGTGGGGACAAATATCTACTTTGGAGACAGGAGGATCGCTGGGGCTTGCTGGCTTGCTCCAAATTTAGTGAGAGGCCCTGTCTCAAGGAACTAAGGCAGAGAGTGACAGAGCAGGACACCAGATATCCTCCTTTGGCCTCTATATACACACATGTATGCTCACGTGTGCATATACCACACACACATACACACACACACACACACACACACACACACACACACACACTTTTAAAAAGGGATTGAACTGGTCAGGTTTGACTATGTGTGTCTTACAAAAATAGAGATGTCCACAAATGGCAAATTGAAGGAAACTGTGTCCATATATGTAGGTAAAGGAAAGATATTCTTGGTATGTAAAAAACTTAAACACTAAGGGGGGGTTCTCTAAGAAATGGGGGAACTATAAACAATTCCCAGTAACGCTCCAAAAAGAGCCCATAAGTGTGTGCAAAGATGTTAAGCTTCACTCCGTTTCAAATTAAAACTACAGAGATACTATTTATCCCCACACAAACTGGCAAAAACTCAAAAGCTTGACAAAACACTGTCAGCAAGACTATAAAAAAGAATAAGCCAGACTTCTATGAACAGATACACAGTGATTTCTGGGACACGCTATGATACAAAAAAAAAAAGCAAGTGTCAGAGAGCATTATCATATGGTGGGAGGGTTTTGTATATATAAAAATGGAAGAAAATAAGAAAATATAAATATGTCTGCTTTTTCTGGGTAAAACACACACACTAATGATAAATCAGAAAACAGTAAGATTTGTGAGCCAAAGTTGGGTATAGTGTCTCATGCCTGTGAATTGCAGCACTTGAGAGCTAAGGCAGGAGGATCGAGGCCAGCCTCAGCTACATAGTAAATCCAAGTTCAGCATGGGCTATAGTATGAGACTTCTGTGTCATTAAGAAAGAAAGAAAAAGATTAGTTAGCCACAAGGACTCCTAGAGAAAGACACATGCAATGGGAGGTGCAACCTCTCTGAATCTTTTTCTAAGTTTGATAATGTTTTCCATGTTCAAAATAAGAAATAAGGGAATGTAGCTCAGTTGGCAGGGTGCTCACCTTGAAGGCATGCCCCAAGCTCCAGCCTGGCACCACGTAAACCAGATTTGGTGGTGTATGCTTGAAATCCTACTACTCAGGAGGTGGAGGCAAGACAAGCATAAGTTTAAGGGCATCCTCAGCCACATAGCAAGTTGGAGGCCATCCTGGGCTACAAGAAATCTTGCCTCAAAAAAGAACTATACAAAGACAAAAATAAATCACTGGAGGAGAGGAAAATAAAAATGAAATCCCAAACCACACATCCGAACCCAACTGTTGCCAGTGAAGAACATAAAGGAACCAAAGAATAAATGTTTGTCCTTATTTAGTTTTTGCTATGAAGCCAAGGATGACCGGGCACTCCTGATCTTTCTGCCTCTGGCTTCTCAAGTTTTAGGATGGTTAGCATGCACCACCATGCTCAGCCTTTTTGTAATGTTTAAACAAAGTGCTCGGACTTTATACATCTCAGCCTAGGGAATAAATGAACTGCAAAGAGTTTTGACCCTTTCTCATACTGTCTTTTTTCTCCAGCACAATGGATGTAGAAATTAAACCATTTTATTCAGTATGTCATCCAGCACATCATAAAGCAGTTGTTTGGGGAGTTAAGAATTTCATTATTTGAGAGTAGAGAAAGCCAAAGAATGTTCCTCCAGACTAGATTCAAAGCTAAGGGTGAATTCACGTCACACACATCCACCCCTAATATCCAAGCAATGTAAATATATACATACATATGTGTGTATTTATGTATACAGACACAGATAGATACAGCTATAGATACATATATGGGCTTTGGTCAGTTGCAGCCAGCAGACATGAACATACCTCCAACCCTATAGGGTTGGTGTTTTCAACTTGACAGACTCTAGAATCACCTCAGAGATCAGCCTCTGGCTATGTCTCTGACTATACCTCCGAGGTATTATCTTGATTACATTAATTGATGCATTAAGACTTATCTTAATTGTAGGCCTCACATCCCTTGGGCAGGGGATCTGGGAGTGCTTAAGAAATGGGGAAATGCAGTCAAGCCTCTCTCACTTCTTGACTCCCTCAAGCTCCTGTTGCTGTGGCTTCCCCGCCATGATGGACTGTCACCTGAACTATGAGGCAAACAAACCCCTCCTCCCTCAAGCTGCCTTTGTCAGGGTGTCTTATCACTGCAAAGGGAAAAGAGACCAAGTTGTGCCCAGAGCTCCATCCCCTGCCGGAGCCCATGCCATGCTTCACTCTAAGCACTGCTTCTGTAGAGAAATGACTGGACGCTACACCTGGAGAGTCCTGGATGAGTCTGGGACATCTCGCTATAATAGAAAGTCAGGAAAGGCAGAAGAAAAAAAAAAAAGGAAAGAAGTGTCGCAGTGCCAGGATAGCATGGGGTGGGGGTCAGGTTGCAGTACCAGCACCCCCACTAAACTTAAGATGCTCCCTTCAAAACATATTGAAGAAAATCTAAACCTGTGAGCTCATACTGGTCATGATGGGTAAATATGTGGAGAAGGAAACTCTCTCTTGATGATGTGGAAAGGAATGGGGTGTCACCTCTGTAGCAGACACACAGAAGGTGCTGTGGAAATGACTCAGCAGATAAAGTGCTGGCTGCATCCGAGGAGACCTCATTTGGGATCTGCAGCATACACACAAAAGGCCTGCCATGCTAGCACACATCTCTAATTCCAGCACCAGGAAAACAGATAGGAAAAGCCGGGGGCTTGCCATTTAACCAATCTCCATGGTTCCGTGAGAAACCCTGGCTCAAAAGCTAAGGTGGAGAGGGCTGGAGAACGGGCTCAGTGGTTAAGCTCATTTGTTGCAGGGACCCAGATGGATTTCCAGCACCCACAATGAGATTCACAACCATCTGTAACTCTAGCCTCGGGGGGGGGGGGGATCTGGGTAGCACAGATGAGGTTTCCACACTATTGCTACAACTTCCCTGTAATGTTTAAGGCATTTGCTTTGATAAGTAGTTTTACTTGCTGGATTCTGACAGTCAACTTCATTTCATTAGAGACTATCCTGTTAGGGATGCATAGCCTGGGTCTCTAGATGGAAGATGCAGTGTGTGGTTTCCATACTTGTTGTGGGTCAAGCAATGAGTGCTGTTGGCAGGGCACAGCTCTAGAGCTGTCACATACACTCTAATATTTTCATTCCAGAAGCCCAAAGGGCTTTGCTCCCTGTCTGTATAGTCGTTGGGTGAAAACAAATATAAATTTTTAGTAACACATGAACATGGCTCCAGTATCGTTGTTGCCAGCCCATGGACCACTCACTGTGTCAGTGTTTTAAAACTGTGGATCAAGAATGAATGTGGAAGCCAGGCAGTGGTGCTCGCCTTCGATCCCAGCACTCAGGAGGCAGAGGCAGGAGGATCTCTGAGTCTGAGGCCAGCCTAATCTTCTACAAAGCAAGTTCTAGGACAACCAAGACAACACAGAGAAACCTTAAAAAAAAAATGGAGGAGGGGGATGACAGAGGACATGAGGAGATCACCAAAAATTTGGCTACAATAAAAGTTTTCAAAATGCACAATGAGCACAAATTCAGAATCAAATATGTAATGAATCTGAAGTGTTTCTGGCTGTGCTTGGCTGTGTTATGCCATGAGACTGCACTACAGCCTCGGTTCTGCACACAAAGCACATGCATATGCACTGTGCATGATGCCATGCTAGTCAGCAGCAACCAACACTGGACCACCTAGGCTCAGATTCAAGACTTCTGTGTGCTACGAACTAAAGGACATTTTCTGTAATCCAGTTTTCTGACTCAGTAGAAACATGATGGCTTAATCGCAGGGAACGAAGACTTTTAATAATTTTCTACCATCTCTCCCAGCACGTATCAAATTGGTGTGATCAACATTAGAATGTTGACTTTAAAAACTGGTGTTTGAGACACTGACTTGAGTTTCATTTAAAAATTTGTTAAATGAGTTTTGGCTTGGGGTTAGGACTGAATTTCCAACAATTTCTGAAATGTCTCTAAAGGCACTTATTCCATTTTATACTATGTATTTATATGAAACAAAGTCCGTAGCATTGACGATTATAAAATCAAACTATTGATGAACTCTGAAAAACTCTGAAGATGCTCAATGTCCTGAAGTGTCACATATTCTGCCAACATTTAGGATTTAGTCTTTAACACATTAATCTCATTAGTATGAAACTCTTCTCTTGTCTTTAATAAATGGTAAAATTATAGATGATATATGGAGAATTGTTTTCAAGTAAATTTCCTTATGATTTATTACTAGCAAATGTTTGAATTGTATACTATTTTATAGATAGTCACAGTAGAAAGAGTTGAAGTAGCCCTCAGTATTCATAAGGAACCTGAATGAATGAACACTATGTAGCAGAGACTTTTCATTATGGTTGTCTGGGGCTTGTTTTTCCTAAAATGTTGCCACGGAGGAAGTAGATAAAATTATGTGAATAGAAACAAAATATATTGTGGGTATAGGAATGTGGCTACACACAAGCATGTGGAGGCCAAAGGTCAACAAGTTAGTTAACAAGGTCTCTTACTGGGACTTGAAACCCACCAAGAGGGTAGGCTGACTGGACAATAAGTACAAAGGTTTCACTTGCCTTCACTGTCCCTGTGCTGGGATTTCAAAGACATGCCACCACACCTGGCTTTTCCTTTGGGTGCTAGAATAGAGCTCAAGTCTTCAGACTGCCCGAACCACGTCTCTAGACTCTAGGACTGGAAGAATATCGAGCACTGATATTGAACAATCAGAATTCTCCCCACTCAGAATCTAAATCATGTGTACACGGAGACTTTTGTCAAGGTATTAAAATGTCCTTCCCAGGTTCTACCACACTCCCAGGAGCTGCTGTGGCTGGAGTTCATAAGGAGGATACTTTAATATCTAGCTGTTAGCAGCTCTTAGTGACACAAGGCACAATGGTGACCACCCTCTGTGTCTGCCCAGAAATTTCCCGACTTGTGCTGTGAATGGGAAATGCTTTACCACCAAGGTTTGGGCTAAAGAATTCCATCACCCTGAACCTGTGGAGAGGAGTGACAGGCTCACTGTATGCTGGGCGCTAGTCGCAGACAAGGTGGCCACTGTTTTAGTTTATTCATAGTGCAGTGTGGGGCTAAGGCACCTCTGGAGACCAGTTCTAAGGGTGATAGAGCCAGAGAGTGTAGGTTGTGAGTGAGTGCTTGACCACACTGCACTGCTCATCTCAACTGCTCAGCGGCGTGCTGACCAGAGAGACCCGGAGCAGGTACAGGGACGTGCCCGGAAAGGCTGATGGGTTGTACGATGAAGCTGTATGCAATTTCCACAGACAAATTGCTTTTTACAAAATAAAGGATGCCAAATCCTGTTTCTTTCATCCCAGCCCTGGGTGAAGAGCGTTGAGAAAAGTTACTCTGTGAGCTAGAGTCGGAAACCACATGGGCAGTTACCCGACCACTGTTTCCCTGTGCTTGAAGCCCTGTGACTGGAACTATCTGGCAGGACAACTCTCACCAGATGGATCTGCTGCTTCCTGGGAGCATGGAAGCAACACCATTCCCTATGTGAAGGCTGTCAGGTCACTAAGAGTGTCAGGTAAACCCCAAGAGGGGCTGCTCACATGCTGGAGAGATGCTTTGTCTCCTGAACTTTCAAGGTAGCCTTCTTGGAACCTCCCTAGGTCCAGGGCTCTGGGGAGGATGTGGCTGGAATCCCAGTGGTTAGTGTCATGGTCCCTTGTAATTCTGAATTGTTCTTTTCTCACCGAAGCATCCAGGCCACAGGGCAAATGGGCATAAGATGAGAACCTATCCACGACAGCCCAACGTTCTGGGGTCAGAGGGTGGGTCAGCAAGAGTGGGGCAGAAGAGATGTTACTTTATCAGAACTTTCTGCATCCTAGGAGGCTTCAAAATACTTACAGATTTGACTTCTTTGTTTTTGTTGTTTTGTTTTGAGATAGGAACTCGGTTATCTCAGGCTTGTTTCAAACCTCCCTTTTAGTAGAGAATGACCTGTGGACCTCGACCTTCCCACCGCCATCTCCTGAGTGCTAGGGTCACCACTATATCCAGTTTATGTAGTACTGGGATCGGAACCCAGTGTTTCATGCACGTTAGCAAACACTCTATCCATTGAACTAAGGGTCTAGCCTGATAAACAAATGCCCTATTTATCATAGATTCAACAAAAATGTACAGTTCATAGACATGTATCATATGGGAAGGAGACTTATGTGCCAGGCTGACAGCCCAGTGAGGTCTGTAACATTAGGTTTCATCTTGGCCTCTCTGGGCTGTGTTCCTTCCTCCTGAATATGTGCCAGGACCCCTGCTAGAGTAAGGCTCTTCTGATCTACAGCCAGACAAAGTAGATCCTCAGAGGGTTCACCAGCTCCTACATGGGGAGGTATGGGAGGTCCCAGGCTTTGGGAGAGGGCTTCTAGCCCGAAGAGCTGGAATTCTGCTTTTTCTGGCTGCTTGGAAGGAGTTGGGGTGGGGGTCTTGGGGGACAGGAGAGAGAGAGGCACAGGGAATAAAGACCTAGCCTCTGAGCCTTCTTCCTTCAGATCAGCATGCCATGCTTTGAGGCATCACAGTCTGGTCCCCAGCCTGGACTTTGACATGACCTACAGCTTGCTCCATGTCATCACCAGTCAGTCATTCTTGCTCCCTTGGGGCCATGTTTGCTGTGTGCTGAGGGGTGGTCTTCCTGTCCATTCTCTTCCCAGTTGTGCTCAGCACCCAGAGCAGTTTTGCCTCCATGGTGCACCACTACCCTCAATTGGGCTAGGAATCAGGATGTCAAAAGTATAATACTCTGCACTTGTCCACATTCAAGAATGCTTTGCCTGTAGGCTTCCTTTTCTGTATTCTGAAGCAGAGTACTCCTGGACATGGGCTGACATCCCTTCAGCATCAGGAGACTCTACTTCCCCTCATACAGTGGCAGGATGCTCTGAGTGTTTGCAGTGGCCTGCTTCTGGAGATCCAGCTTCATTTCCCAGTGGACCTAGGCTCTGGCTGATTCTGAGAGGCCTGTTTGGACCCCCTGCTTTGTGCTTTATGTAGTCATCTTTCAAAGTGCAGAGTCTTCCTGGAGGATGAGGAGATAGATGAGCAGCTGTGGAGGCTTTAGGCTGCCATCGTGGAAACTACCTACCTGAGTCTGAGCAGGTCTTCGCCAGCCCAGAATCAGAGAATGTGATTGGTCTGTGTGAACGGTGACTCTGAGATATGCCTCACTAAGGGGTGTGTAGGAACCAGACCAGAATTCAACATACGGTCGCCTTTGTCTGACCCAAAAGCAAACTTCTCCAACTGGAGAATGAGTGGAGGACTCTTGGGTTATGTTTTGAGATTATTAATTCCTTGGCTGGGTCAATGTTACTGTGGTTATGTAGAAAATGTCCTCATTTCCAGGAACTGTTGTGTTGGCGTATTTGTGAGTGAGATGTCTTAATGTCTGCATCTTACTTTCAAATGACCCAGCAAAAAAGTATTTGTATTTATAGAGAACATTGTGAATACTACATAGAGACAGAGAAAGAAAGAGAAAATGCATGTGGAAACATTTATTGTTGAGTCAGGCAGAGAGCAGGAGGGAGCCACCTCTTTTTGGTTCTCAAGGCCTTTTATCTGTGCCACAAGCATTTCCAAGTGAAAAGTTAGAAGAAGAAAGTAAGGGACAAAGGCAGGGAATCTGGTGAATAGTTGCAATGAAAATAATTACAATTTTTACTGAAAATGAAAAATCCCAGACATTGGGGCCAGACAGAAACATCCGGCGGGCCCAGCTGGCTGTCAATCAATCAATTATTTTAACAGGTGTTTATTACTGGTCTGTGCTGGGCCTAGAATGTCTGCAAATAATAAAAGGGGAACCAAACTACACACTATGGGCTTTGAAATGCTGATGACCAAACTCAGCTCCTCAGAATGCTTTGCTCTACTTAACAAGCCCTTGTCCGGGTAGGGCTGTGGGAGGGGGAGTGGAAGGGACCCACCAACATTCCACCTCTGTTAGTAAAGGAGACCGCTCCCCAAAACTGCATAACCAGAAAAAAAGAAATGATCCAGGTTGTCTCCGGATGTTAGACAAGATGGGTTTTATGAAGAGGAGGCCCTCAGTCAGGCTCTAAAGAGGGCCAGCATGAACAGTATGTCCAGAGGTCTGAGGCAGAGAACAGCAGCTACCGTGGTTACAGGCAAATGAAGAAAGCATTTAGTCTCTGCAGGGTGGTAATAGTGGAGAGCCCTGGAGAGAGGGGCTGGAGAGGGGGGTCCATAAAAATGGGTCGTGCCACAGCTGGTTCCAACCAAGGACCAGGCAATGAGCCCAGAGCCCCTCAGAAACCTTGGTGAGAGGTTTCATCCAGAGCCATGTCAAAGCAATTGCATGATCCGTTTAATGGGGTGATTACCTAGCACATTTGTTTAAAGTGGTATGGAGAGGGACAGCCCCATACCAGGCACTCAGAGCTTTGTCTACTAAGAAGCTCTGATTTCTCTATTGGACCCAGGATGAAGCCTGGCACCTCTGTCTTTACTGTATTGGTATCTCTCATACCTTGGGTCACCCGCTTGACTCTGTCTATGCATGTTAACCCCTCAAGGAATGTCTGTCTAGCCTTCCTTGCCTCCCTTTAAGGCTGACTTGAGCCATTGTCCCAAACTTGTAGTCAACCATTCTAGGAACAGCAGAGTCTCAAGGGCAAATAACCCTGCTATGAAGGTAATTGTCAACGAGAGTGAGGCTTCACCTGGAGCAGAAGTAATCATTTCTTGATAACCATTGTCCCTTCAGCCACTAAGAACTCCCTTAGATTGCCTTAGATCACAAAGCTAAGATAAGATGGGTGGGCTCACAACTTGACCAGGACTGGTTAATCATACAGACCTCATGCCCCACCTCCATTCTTTCTCAGTTTAAATCTAAAGCTCATGTTAGTGTCTCCAAAAACAAGCTTGGAGGTCAGCAGACCTTTATCTGTTCCCCGTTCCCCAAACACATGGATTGCATCTCCCACTCTCTGCTTTCAGCTGCTCTGCTTGTCTCTCTCTGCTTTCAGCAGCTCTGCTTGTCTCTTCCACTGATGTAAAGGAAAGGTTTAAATCTTGTCTAGTGGGGCTACTAGAGTCTGTACTCTTTCCCAGACTCTTGATCGGTTACAATTCCTGAGCGTTTCATTGAGTGGCTAAGGGTAAATGATTCAAAGTATCACCTCCATTGAGACGACATAAAGATAACTGCAAGCGCAGTTACTAAGCATCAGTCAAGTTCTAGTCTGTTTTGTTTAGTTTTGGATTTTTTTTTTTTTGATAGTTTTTTTTTTTTTTTTTTCCTGCTCTGAAACCCTGGCAGGCCTGCAAGTAAGCTAAATAAACTAGGCTGGGTTCCAGTGTTTTGGGTGAACCTCCTGCCTGGACCTCCCAAGTGCTCAGATTACAGGTGAGGGCTCCTAAACCAGCCCTAAATTTCACTCTGCGTGACTACTACGTATCAGTAGAGAAAGCAAGTGGAAAGACCCCACCTTCCAGCTGTGTACACAGCAGGTGGGTGGGATGGTAGCTTGATGGGTTGGGAGGCTCAAATTCTTCTCTAAAGACTAAGGACCACCCCCAGATTCATTTACATTGTAGGAGCCAGGTGCTTGGGAACCAGAGATACACTGTCTTTGAGCTGCTGCACCATTGTGTCGCCCAGGGCAAAGATGGAGAATTGGGAGACTGAGATGTCCAGACTGCAGAATCTGCCATAACAGTCCTTGGGCATAGTCACCTGAGACAGACACCAAGTACTTAAACAGTGACATGCAGTTTATGAGCAGGCAGCTTGCTTAGAACAACTGACACTATTGTTCTACCCTGTCTCTCTCTCTCTCTTTTTTTTTTAACATAGTTGATTTTGAAGTAAATGAGTCTTATTCCCGATACATTTATAAACTGGTAAACCGGCCCTTCTCTATGGGCTCCTCTGATGTTGCCACAGCTAGATCCTGCACAGAAACAGAGATGATAATGCTCCGTAAGTGTCAATGCTGGACAGGGACAATGGTCAACAGAGAGTTGTTGGTGCCATCGGGGACCAGGGATGTGGCTCCATTGGTCAAGCGCTTGTCTAGCATGCTCTAAGCTTCAGGTTCCATCCCCAGCACTGCATAAGCCAATGACCCCAGCTCTCCTGAAGATGAAGGCAGGAGGATTAATAGTTCAAGTTCATCCTTGGCTACAAAACTAGCTAGAGGTCAGTCTAAACAGTATGAGACTCTATCTCAAAAATGAAAACATGGGTTGGTAAGGTGGTTCAGTGAGCAGAGACAACCTGAGTCAGTTTGACTTCCAGGACCCACATAGTGAGAGGAAGAACTGACTCTTACAAGGTGTCTTCTGACAGTCACATGCATGTTGTGGTGTGTGTCTACCTTTCCAACCACCACCACATATATAAATAAATGCCATGGAGACAATGGGGTATATAAAGTAGTGTTGCTACCTACCTCTCTGTGGGATTTCCCATTGAAGAAGGTTTCCTTGCCCTTCGTACCTGCTGCACTGGCCTGGATTTAAGTCAGAAGCTGGCCTGCCAAGTCAAGTGTTGTCCAGCTGGAGCTGAAAGGGACCCTGACATTAGGCAGGAAATCCACACTCTGTGTTAGGTGCTCTCTGCTTGTGGCATTGCCTTACCAGGTTTGAAAAAGTAAACCTTTTCTTTCGTTTTGATAATAAAGGGAGTTTTATTCCCCTTCCCGTGTATTCAATTAAAGTCACGCATCACTTAAAGATAGGTGCTTTAGGGAACACACCGCTAAGCAATTTCGATTTCATGCTGTGTAAGCACCATTAAGCAGGGCTTATATGCACATGAAGCCAGCTCTGGCATCCACACAGGGACCACCATCCTGAGTACATCCTGCGACTGGACTATATCTTGGTCTCTGGCATCATGAGGTCAGATAAAGCAGATCTGTAATCTTGGGGAGATGCACCCTGGATATATCTTGTGACCAACACCTGATATACACTCCAGCTCTGAATTGGGAATTTGCATGGACATTCTGGCTGCTCTGTTGCTGGAAGAGGAAGGCTGCCTTCCTGCTGGGCAAGTGCTCTACCAATGAGGGACACCTCAAATCTTTTACTTTAGTCTTTTAACAATTGTGTTTGTTTATTTATTTATTTTGTATGAGTGCATGTGGGATAGTGTGTATCATGGGTCCTGTGGCTTCAGCTCAGATCATCAGTCTTGATATCATGGTTCCTCAACCTGTACAGCCTTCTCATGCTTTTTTTTTTTTTTTTTTTTTTTTTTTTTTTTTTTGAGACAGGGTTCCCTGGGTGGCCTGAAACTCACTATGTAGATCAGGCTACTCTTTTAACACTACTTCTGCCACAGGCTCCTGAGTGCTGAGATTAAATGTGAGTATCCTACACCCATCTTCTTTACTTGTCCACGTGAGCATGTGTGTGTGGTCCTATGTGTGCAGGTGTACATGTGTGTGTAGGTGCATAGGCACTTGTGTATGTCTGAAGACTATGGTTAACCTCAGATGCTGCTCCTTAGTTATTGTCCATCTTGTTCTTTGAGACAGAGTCTCTTACTTGCCTAGAGCTCTGTGTAGGTTAAGGTAGCTGGCCAGTAAATGCCAGGGATCATTCTGCCTCTCCACTGCTGGAGCCCATCACCCCACCACTGTGGGAATCGGGCTCAGGTTGTGCTTGCATAAGCAAGTGCTTCCCCATCTGAGCCATCACCCAGCCTTTTGTTCTTAACTTTTAGATAGCAACAGAGTGAAAGATCCAAGGATAGCTTCCCTGACAGATCTGGGATGCTTGGAGACACAGGACCGCTCACGGTGACTCTGTCTGGCATCCGTCTCACTCTGTGACAGCTCAGAAGTATGTCAGCAGTGCCTTGGCCTTGAATCATGGTGTCAAGGCCAAGTGCTTCCTTTCAGACTACACTCCTTTCATTCGAGTCTTGTTTTGGGTTGGTAACTTTACAAGTCAGTGGCTGGCAGTTTGAACCTCTGATCTTCCCACCTCTCTAAGTCAGATCTTTTTGGACTCCTCTAGTGGACCTTTCATCCACAATGTTCTCAAGCAGTTCAGCCTCCCACATCACAGAGAGAATAAATGTCACCAGGAAGCGCTTTCAAAGCTTACTGTCAGACCCCCTGACAGGTGCTATGAGGGCATGCATCCGTCTGTCCTCCATCCTCCCATGTTTGCAGACACCTGGATGATTTTTGGTTGGTTGGTTGGTTTAGAGACAGAGTCTTATGCAGATTGGGCTGCTTTCAAGCTTCCATATAGCCAAGGATGGCTTTGAACATCTGATACTCCTGTCACAGTCTCCCAAATGCTGGGATTACAGATAAGTGCTGGGGACAGAGCTCAGAGTTTTGTGTGTGTTAATCATGCTCTGTATCACCTGAGCTGCATACTCAGCCTTTCAATAGCCCCTCCCCCCTTTTCAATACAGGTTCTTTGTGTGTAGCTTCGGGCTGCCCTTGAACTCAGTTCTCCTTCCCTCCATTTCCACCTCTCCAATACTGGGATTGTAATATGCATTCCTCAGACCCAACTTTATGTCTGTGAGAGAAGTGTGTTTCACACCATGAATAATGGAATCCCTAATTCTCTCTGACCTTTAAGATGCTTCTCTCTCTGCCAAGAAAGAGTTCTCCGTATGTTGTAGAGCTCACCTCCACCCATGATGAGCCACAGTAAAGCAGAGCTCCCTTCTACACAATTGAAGAACAGGACAAAAGCATAGTAAACAAAGTCTTTGTGGACAGTGGACAGCAAACAGTAGACACCACTGCTCAGACTAGATCCAACTCTGCAACTGCCCAGCATGCACTTGGGGCAGTTGGCAGCTGTAGTATAGAGTGTTCCAGTTTGAGGTCCTGAGAACCAGAAGAGAGATTAGACCTGGGAAGGGAGGGTGGTTAGAATCTATGAGGTAGGATCTGTTTCATTTTGTTTTGTTTTGTTTGTTTTTTGAGACAGGGTTTCTCCATGTAGCCATGGCTGTTCTGGAATTTACTCTGTAGACCAGGCTGGCCTAAAACTCACAGAGATTCTCCTGCCTCTGCCTCCTGAGAGCCACATTAAAGGTGTGCACTATCACCATCCAGCTTGAGGAAGGACCTTGAAAGAATAATAACAACAACTGCAACAAAGAACATCTAAAGAAAGTTCTGGAAGCCTGTATGAGGAACCTCTTGGGTTGTTGGATGAACACACATCTCCATGTGCATAGTCTGCGGAATGCAAGAACAGCTCTGCACAGCAGTGATATGATCATTCCTGGGTTCACATGTGGGAGGGAACAACTTACCCTCTGAACACCTGGTCACACACAGAACATCAGGTGTGGCCCTCAGGAAACGCCATCTGAGCGGTCAGGGTGAATCAGCCTGAGACAAGGGCTACTGCACAGAAAGTCAGCAGGAGCTTAGGAGGCAGCAAACTGATGCTGAGCAACTTGATCCGCCGCCAGCAGGAAGTCTGACACTTGAAAAGGTCATCAAAAAATCCAACACCTCAGAAATAGGAATTCCACAATGTCTGCCATGCAGTCAAAGATCACTAAGAGCAAAACATAGAGACTCATGATCTGGAGGGGAAAAAAACCCAGCAAAACAGAGCAGGAACAATAGGAAAGAAGACGCTGTTACACACAGCAGTATCCGATACTGTAGAAATACAGTCTCCTGTTCAGGGAGGTAGAAGAAAAAGCAAGGATGAAATTAAAGAGATGAGATCCTTATTATGGAACTTGGAGAGATGATAACCCAATATCTGAAATAAAAATACACCAGAGCCAGGTGGTAGTGCTGGCGGCTGTGGTGGTGGAGGCAGTGACAATGACAGTGACAGCAGGCAGAGCACAACTTTAATCCCAGGGTTTGAGAGCCAGAGGCAGGGGACTCTCTGTGAGTTCAATGGCCTCATGGTTGAGAGAGCAACGTCCAGGTCAGTCAGGGCTGCCCAGGGAAATCCTGTTTTGAAAAAAAATAAAACAAAACCTCAACAATAAGCATGGCTAGAATACTAAATGAGCAAAAGTGATTGTTGTGCCATGAGAAAGAGGCCAACAGGTCAAGAGGAAGCCATAACTTGGCTTTTTTTTCTTTTGAGTGAAAGTGGTAAATTCAGAAGGGGAAATAGACAAGTTCACAGCCACACTTAAGCTTCAGTGTCTCAGCCTGGAACCCAGCCAACAGAATAGGTGGAACAGACGGCTTCAGCAACACCAGTCCATCTCTTTTCTAGAGCACTCGAGCCAAGAATAGCAACAGTGTATCCTGTCTTCTGTCAACTGCAGACGGAGGAAGACAAGGACTTAACCAAAAGAACTGGGCCTGGTGCTACAGTCCTGAAACCTTAGGAAGAGAGAAGGCAGAGACAGGAGAATCCCAAACTCACGGTCTTCTGAGATACAGAGTGAGTTTAAGGCCAGCCTGGGCAACTTAGAGGGACCTTGTCTTAAGACTAAAAAGTAAAAAGAGATCTGGGGATGTAGTTTAATGATGGAACACTTGCCTAGCATGTGTGAGGCCCCAAAGTTGATCCCCAGGACCTAGAAAGAAGAAAAGAGATTCACTCTGATCAGAATTTTAGTGGAAGGTTGACAAGACACATGCTGGACAGGTCCCTTTGTGGGCCAGGGCTTCACCTTTAAATATTTTGAAACCTCATTTAGAAAATTTAAAGTATATTAGAAAAGTGGAGTCAAAGAGTAAATATCAATAAGGAATTAGAAGATTAAGGGCCCAGCAAGATTCTTCAGCAGGTCAAAACAATAGTAGTACAACCTGGTGGACTTGAATTCATTGCCAGAACTCATGATAGAAGGAAAAAAACTGGATCACAAACGTTGTTTCTGATTGCTATACCACGCTGAGGTATGCATCCACCCACCTAGTCATATTACAACTGTAATAAAATACAAAGTTTAAAAGACACACACAAGAGTCTCCATTTCTCTGAAAACCGGGAAGGATGTTGGTGTAGAGGATACTGGGTACCGTGAGTTCCCGTGCACTGTTACTGAAACCTCAGATGTGTGGTCTTCTGGCCAAGTATCTGCAGGTTCATATTGTTGGCGCATTCACTGTGGCTCTGGGAGTTGCCTCTGCCTGTAAGTTTGGCGTGGCTGATCCAAAAAGAAGGTGTGTGCAGATTTCTACAGAAATCATACTTCCATGAAAGATTTTAAAGAGATGAGGAAGGCTGGTGTCTTTCAGAGTGGGAAGTGATTTCAGAATGCAAAGAATTCTTTGGGTTGAGCTCCATCAGAGGTTCATTGCTGACCTGTGTTCCTGAACTATGAAACATGAATATGGGGGCTAAGGAGTAGTTTCTCTCAATAAACAATAACTATATGGACAGGAAAAAAGATACACAGAGAGAAACTGGTTCTTTTTTAATAGAAAGGGTTTTCCATAGCCCAGACTAGCCTCAAACTTTCTATAACCTTGAATTTCCTATCTTTTTGTCATTGCTACCTAAGTGCTGGGACTGCAGGCATATGCCACTACTGCATCTGGTCTGCGCAGTGCCAGGCTCCCGGCATGCTAGGCAGGCCCTCTACCACCTGAGCTGCATCCTCTGTCTTCCACTGTAGCCTCTTGAAAGGCAGTATGAGGATTGCCCATCCTCTTGCTTGCTTCTGGGCTACCCAGCCTCCTCTCTCTTTCATTCCTTCTCACGCAGACTCCATGTATTTACAAACCCAGAAGAACGACATCATAGAGCAGAATGGCTGTTCTCTTGTATGACTCAGAGCAGCATGTCACCATGAATTTAAGAAAATAAAGTCACAGCCCAGAGCAAAGTGGATTTAATAGTCACAGAGGTGTCCATAAGCCCTTCCTTTCGCTTCGCAGGCTCACACTTTAATAATTTAATGCTGTTTCTGCATGACAGCGGGGTTTTATGAACCAGCGAGAAAGCTACAATAAGACACAGTCTCTTCCTCACCATGTCCGCAGCTGCAGATGCGATGCCTTACGCACCACCTGGGCAGAGAATGCCCTGGATGGAGCAGCTGCCCTTTCCAACCACTGTGCTGGAGCATTCCCATCCTCATCTACAGAGATGGAAGCCCTTGTGCTCAAAAAAGTTATCGAAGAAAAAGGGGTGTCACTCTACTTGATGTGTTTGATTCCATCCATCTGTCTGTCTGTTCATTTGTTCATCCATCTATCTGTCCATCCACCACCAACCCATTCATTCATCCATCTGTCTGTTTGTCCATCCAGCCATCTGTCTGTCTATTTGTCCATCCAGCCATTCATCTGCCCATCTACCCACTCATCCATCTGTCCATCTGTCTGTCTATTTGTCCATCAACTCATCAATCCAACTGCCTGTCTATCTGTCCATTCACTCATCTGTCCATCTGTCCATCCATCTATCTGTCCATCAGTCTGTCCATCTCTTGCTGCTGGGGATTGAACTAGGGTTTTGCACATGGCAGGCAAACACTGCACCTTTCACCTACATTTCTAGCCCTCTTTTACCTTTCATTTGAGAAAGGGTCTCACTAAGGTGCCCAGACTCATTTAAAGTCACCCTGCAGCTTTGGCAAGGCTCAATTTTGTAATCCTCCTGCCTTAGCCTCTGAGTAGCTGGGATTGCAGTGTGTATCAACCAGCCTGACTTGAACTAGCTTATTTTAAGTTACTTTAAATTCTGAAATCTTTATCCTATAAGCAAAATAATTAACATGAAAACATCAAAACAACACAAAATGCCTGTGATCCTGATACACTGATCATATGGCTATAGTGACCCCCCCTTCCCGGTGGCTTTATTAATGCTGCTAAGAGTACCAATTAAAGAATTTTAAAATACATTTTGTCTTAATCAGGGCTTCTATTCCTACACAAAACACCATGACCAAGAAGCAAGTTGGGGAGGAAAGGGTTTATTCAGCTTACTTCCACATTGCTGTTCATCACCAAAGGAAGTCAGGACTGGAACTCAAGCAGGTCAGGAAGCAGGAGCTGATGCAGAAGCCATGGAGCGGTGCTGCTTACTGGCTTGCTTCCCCTGGCTTGCTCAGTTTGCTTTCTTATAGAACCCAGGGCCACCAGCCCAGGGATGGCACCACCCACAATGGCCCTTCCTGCCTTGATCACTAATTGAGAAAATGCCTTACGGCTGGATCTCATGGAGGCATTTCCTCAAGAGAGGCTCCTTTCTCTGTGATAATCCAGCTTGTGTCAAGTTGACACACAAAACCAGCCAGTATACATTTATAATATTAAACTTTATTTTATTAATTATTTTTATTGTGTGTGAGAGAGGGGCAGGCAGAGAGAGATAAGGGCAGGCACTTACCAGTGCATCTGTAGAGGTCAGAACAGCTTAATGGAACTGGTTTTCTCTTCCTACCTTTATATGGGTTCTGCGGCTTTAACTCTGGCAGTTAGGCTTGTGTGGCAAGCACATTTACCACCAATTCCCCAATTTTCTTATATAAAAAGCAATATATGGGGCAGGAAAGATAGCTCAGCAGTTAAGAGCACTGTCTGTTCTTCCAGAGGACCCAGTCCCCACAGGGCAGCTCCCAACTATCTTTAACTTAAGTTCTAGGGAACTCTTCGGGCCTCTGCATGACCTGCATGCATGTGGTATATAGACACACATGCAGACAAATCACTCATACACATAAAAATAAATAAATCTTTTTTAAAAAGCAATATATGTGTACTGTGAGAATTTGGAAAATGGGGTCTACTCAAAAGAAGATACAAGTTACAGATGTGTTCATTGGCCAAGAACTGCTGAGATAGTCTGTATTTTTATTCTATCTATTTATGTATTTAACTATGTATGTAAGTATGTATGTATGTATGTATTATGTATCTATCTATCTATCTATCATCTATTTGGTTTTTCTTTCTTTCTTTCTTTCTTTTTTTTTTTTTTTTTTTTTTTTTTTTTTTTTTTTTAGTTTTTTGAGACAGGGTTTCTCTGTGTAGCCCTGGCTATCCTGGAACTCACTCTGTAGACCAGGGCCGGCCTTGAACTCATAAAGATCTGTCTGCCTCTGCCTTCGGAGCACTGCCCAACCAGCTTTGATGATTTTTAAGTGTAGCTGTTTTGACCTCTAAAAATCTACTCCCTGGTTTGTGGGTATTTGAGTTCATTCTATAAACAACTTTATGGTTTGCTTATTTTTGACTTCTTGATTGTTGGATGGTTTAAGTTTTTAGTTCAGTTCAGTTCAGTTCAGTTCAGTTCAGTTTTTGAGACAGGGTTTCTCTATATAGCCCAGGCTGACATGAAGCTCCTGGCAGTCTTTCTGCTTGAGCTTCTTTCTGCTTCAGCCTCCTAAGTGTTGAGATTTACAAGCGCACAATATCATGCCTAGTGGCTATCTTGTCTCTTTTGAGACAGTCTATCCTGTAACCTAGCCTGGCCTCAAACCCCTGTGTTTGCCTCCCCAGTGCACTGGCACACCCAGATCTTGTGATGCCTTTTGTAGCATCTATCATAAATCTTGCATTCCTTACATAACACAGTTTTTTAAAATCCAGTGGCTCCTACTTGCTTGCTTATAAACAACATCCTTGTCTATCTGTCTGTTGGTCTGTCTGTATTGTAGCTCATCTCTGCTTTCATAGGATAAACCCGTAAATGTCTCACCTGCAGCTCTGACAGCTGACCCTAGGACTTTGATATCCCTGCTTCATCGGGCCTTGGCTTGAAGCCTATACTCCCAGTGGATCCTGGATCAGCCTGATGCCTGAGAGAACGTAGACTGAACCAGATTTAGTCTTTTTTTCTGGTATACTCTGATCCCTCCCCCACCAAGACATGATTTCTAGTCTACACAACGCACATGGCCCATGGTGGTGCTTCAGTGTATAAATATGAAAGTAGATACTTGGCAGGTTAGGAGTGAGTCAGTAGTTGAGGAAGGGATAGGGTGAACTCACCAAAACTATAATTTTCTCCAGCCAGTTTGAGCATTGGGTGGATGCATCTGGATTGTCCTGTCTTAAGTCTGCGCGTGAAGCTGAGCACACTCTCTGGCTTCTTGGTACTCTTTGGTGCTGTTGTTTCCTGTCTGAGATGCTGACAGGAGTCTGTGGCGTAACCGTCGTCTCTGTGTCAGTGGTCTTCTAACCCAGACAGGATGTCTGCCTAAAACAATGTAGAGGAGGAGGATTTATTCTGGCTCATGATTCCAGAGGGATGGGTCTATTGCTGCTTCACCCCAACTGCTTGGACATCACGGGAGAAAATTGTGTGACAGAGCTACTCCCTCCTCGTAGACTGGATCAGAGACAGAGGTAAGGAGGAAATTGACACAAAGTAAGTGGGGCAGATGCAATCAAAGCCTGCCCCTTGTGGCCTACTTCCTCCAGGGAGACCACGCCTTTCAAAGTTCCTTAAACTTCGCAAAGCAGCACTGTCAGCTGAGGACCAGACACTCAAGATGGACATTTTAGATTTAAATCCTAAGAAGCCAACATGATGGTCCACACACATAGTCATAGCACTCAGGAGGCAGAGGTAGGAAGATCAGGTGTTCAAGGCCAACCTCAGCTACACAGTGAGTTTGAGCCTAGGCCACATAAGCCTTAGTAAATTAAACAAAACATAACTGAAGAAAGCTCTCTTTAGAGGACACTGGACTCTTAGGTCACCAGTCTTAAGCTGCAGTTTCCAAATAGTGACAAACAAAACTGATGGTGAGTCTTCAGTTATGAGTGACAGCTGAAAGCCAGCACAACGGAGCACCATTCTTCATCCCTGCTCCATTCATGCTCCCCCCTGCTCTATCTGTGCTCCCCCCATTCCATCAGTGAGTGCTCCATCCAGCTGTCTCGCAGTCAACATCGAAGATGCTCCTGCAGCAGCCAGTTTATTCTGCCTTCCACCTGACTAATAAATTTAATTTAATTTAAAACTTAATCCAGGCAAATAATTGATAAATACGGAAAGCCAGGAGTTCCACCCTGTGCATAAAGCATGCCTAAGAATAAAATATGTTTATTAGAATAATTACTAGTTTCGAAAAGTCTAATAATTACTGCTTGCTGGGAGCAAGCTCTTGGAGAGAAGGGGAGGCGGAATTAACTTGGACAGACAAAGAATGTGTTGTTTGCGGCTCAGTCGTCAAAGAGAGATGAGCATTGCTTGCTGACCAGAATTTGCTCTGACAGAAGAGACCAGGAAGTCCTCCTGGTGGGAAAGCTGGGCCTTGGACCAAGTGACCACATTTATCAAAATTTTCCAGAGAAGCAATCAGCAAGAGAAACGCATGGGTTTATAGAAGGACTCTGTCATAGGGGCTAACTCACAAGGACAGAGGCTAAGAAGCCCTTCCATACCCTTCTCAGGGTGGAAATCCAGAGAATGTTGTGATGTGGGGGCTGGTGACCAGGGTGCCAGTGCTGCCTGTGTCAGGAGGTCACACCAGGAGCATGGGTTTGGATAACAAGAAAGAAGAGGGGCCCCAGCTCCATCAGAGAAAAGTATTTTCAGTCTGCTTTTTCCTTTGTGTTCCAGCTAGGCCCTGGAGACTAGACGCTATGAGGGTAAAGCTTCTTCCCTCAGTCCTCCAATACAGGGCCTTCTCCAGAGAGACCCCACAGACAGACCTGGAAGCTCTGCCTCAGCTCCAGCATAGAACAAAATGAACCGTCATGGTGATGCTCCGGTCTGGTCCATGGGGTAGAAGTGAGTTTTGCCTCTGAAGGTTGATCTCATCATCTGCTCCATAAAGCAGCCTCCAGTCCACCCAGGGCTGGTGGGAAGTCAATTCCACCCCTGCTCCCGGTTGCTAGAGGGACCCCTTGAGGACACTGTGAGGCCAAGCTCTCTGTAGCTCTAGAATATTGTCCACACTCCTTGTGGTACTTAAGGGGAGAATGGTTCTGCAGCGAGCAGTCATGGGACAGACAGATCAGCCATGGTGCCGCATGCTGGTGAAGCCCCAAGAACATAGACTGCTCTGGGTAGTTTGCCATGCTAGGAAGAGACCATAAAAGCTGGAGGAAGAGGAAACAGGCTCTATCTGTGAGGTGAGGAAGGAGGTCTTCAGGGGAGCTTCTGTCTTTCATTCATTCATTCTGAAACGTATTTGCTCTACAGAGAGCTATTGTATATTTGACCCATATCGGATATAAGAGCAAATGCCTTATGGTGATTACTTTTTATTGTCAACTTGACAGGATCTAGAAGCATCTAGGAGACAAACCTCTGAGGAGGAGGTTTCTAAAGTGAGTTTATTGATGTGGGAGACCCACTCTAAACATGAATGACACCATTCCATGATCTGATGCCCAGGAACCAAAAGGAGATAGCAAGCCGAGCGCCGGCACTCTCTGCTTTGTGACTGCAGATACACCGTGACCACCTGCCCTTTAGGCTTAGATTTTTTTAAAACCTACTTTGATAAGGGTTCTCAAATGCTTTGACCCTCCTTCTAGCCCACTGTCCAAAGCTAGGGGAGAAAAGATGGTAAAGATGTCTGTTTAGATGTCTTGTTCTTTGGGGGTGATTCCAACCTTCGTTGTCAGGTTACCAGCAGCCCAGTTCAGTCGTGTCAGGATACCAAACATGGATCAACAGTGGTAGCACGATCCAGCAGAAGCTATCAAGCCTCTGCCAAATCAGCCTGAGTCAGTGGGAGGGACCAGAACTTGGGTTGCCAGGAAAAGTTCTCTGCCACATTTCTCTGATCAGTGAAGACTCAAGACCAACAAAGCATTGCAAGGCTAGCTATGCAAGCGCCCCTTTACTGTCTGTTGAGTTCTGCTTATACTCTCTCCAAATATTACATGTTCTCCCACAGGTCTTGCCATGGCAAAACATCACGTGAGTCTGCATCCATTGACACGACCTGAAACGTCCACTTCATTGTCCCATGCTTCTTCCACCATGCCTTCTCCACTATAGCGGACTGACGCCTCAAACTGTGAGCCGAAATAAGCTCTTCCTTCCTCAAGTTGCTTGTGTCGGTTGTCAAGGCAACAAGAAGAGCATCCGACAAGATGCTCAAGAGAACGTAGCACATGCTTGAAACCTCTGAATAGAAGCTGGCAAGAAGAAAAGAGGAGAGAGAAGTAAAGGATGCGTAAGGGCCTGAACCACATGCTGCGGTGCACTATGAGGGAAAGCTTTGAAGACACACCAAGGAGAGCGGGCAAGCCCTCCCATCTGCTCACAGTGGCTTCTGGCCCTTGTGAATGAAGCTGCATATGAAGCATGGATTAAAAGGCTATGCACAGCATGCTTCTGAGTTCAGAGCCAGAAGCCCAGGAAAGTCCCAGAGCCAGGCTGGCTTCTAGCAATGGGGTTACAGAGGAAAGCAGCTGGTCACTCTGGTCTACCTCTGTGACCCTAAGCTCCTTTATACAGGGAAACCTGAACAACCGATAGCCTAGTGTCCTCTGCTTATAAACACCGTGCAAGAATCAGAGAGAGCCAGGCTGGGGTGGTTGCTCGGAGATTATCCCAGCACGTGGGAGGCTCAGGCAGGATGATAACTGGGTTTGGGGACAGCATTTCTGGGCTACAAAGTAAGACCCTGTTTCAATAAACAAATCAGAGGAATATGATTTTTTTTTTGTTTTGTTGTGTTGTGTTGTTTTTGTTTTTCCCAGACACATAAAAGTGAAAACAATTTTCTGCTAAGGACCTTCACTGGGAACATAAATTCCAAGAGTTAGGAATTGAACTCAAGGTTTAGCAGGGAGGGGGCACTCTCTGATGCTGGGATAAAGATGATGAGCAAAAGCAATCTGGGGAGAAAGGGTGCATCTCAGCTTAAGGTTTGTAGTTCCCCATGAAGGGAAGTCCAGGCAGAAACTCAAGGCAGGGAGCCTGGAGGCAGGAACGGAAGCAGCAGCCATGAGGGGCACTGCTTACTGGCTTGCTTCTCCTGGCTTGCTTAGCCTGCTTTCTTACACAACCAAGAACCATCTGCCCAGGGGTGGCTCAGCCTACAGTGGGCTGGGCCCTCCCATATTAATCAATCAAGAAAATGTCCCACAGACTTGCCTGCAGACAATCTGATGGAGGCATTTTCTCATTTTGGGGGAGGGGGTCCCTCTTCGCAGATGATACCAGACGATAGCAAGTTAGATGCACACAAGACAAATCCACCATTGACAACAGCAACAGCAGCAGCGACAACCACAATCATGACCAGCAGAGAAATACTGGAGGAAAGGAGGGTTGAAAGGGGCATTGGTGAGCAGAGGCGTGAAGAGATAACAATCTTCCCCGGGTAAAACAAACATAGACAGAGCTTGGGCAAGGTCCTCACTGTGCAGTCACCGAACAAATATTTGTTATCATTCAAGGTGCACTGGCAAGTCTTACATGACAGTGTGGAATGATGCAGGCCCCGAATGTCTGCCTTATAAAAGGTACCCATGAGCAGCTAAGAGGTTTCCTACACTGTGGGATGATTTCTGTGATGGAGCGGAAGAATGCAGCGCAGAGGGTTGGAGCAGGTGGCCGGAGCGTTGTGGGTAGATGAGTTTCTATTCTAACAATCAGCCTGGTCAGTCAGAGGGGAGCTTGGGCTCCCAGGCTGCCATGGAGGCACCCAGAGGTGAAGAGGAGAATCAGTCTGCATTCATTTACCATCTCTGACATTCTATTGCTTCCTCTTGTTTTTCTATTCCAAGAGGTATAATAGGGCCGAGGCTGAGCTGTATCACAGTTGGCAGGCTGCAAGCCTGAGACTAACCAGAACCACACAAATCAGGCATGGTGGTGCACTCCTGGAATCCCAGCATGTGGTAGACAGAAGCCAGGGGAATGAGGTGATGAAAGTCATGCTTGGCTAGTCTGAGGCCGGCCTCAGATCCTAAGAACCTGTCTCTAAATCCCACCTATCAAATAAGGCTATAATGATACAATGCCGTAAGTCAGAAGGCCATGGCACCATAGCCTCTTCCCCATCACCCTTGAAAGGGACACCTAGGAGAGGTAGTGCAGGGGGTTCAGCCCTTAGAGGTATCAGGATCACTACCTACCAACAGGGTGGAGGGTATTTTGCAGCCAACTTGAGCCTCAGCTTTGGAGAAAAAAAAGCCTAAAGGAAAGACCCTTTTTGAGTTGATACAATGTGTTTGCTGAGCAATTTAGCCACTTGTGTTGAAATCCTGGCATGAGGGATTGTGGTTAACTAGAGTGCTCTCCCGATTTAGGAAGATGTAGGTTCTAGTCCACCACCACAGCAGTTAAGAATGCAGAGTAATCTTACAGAGGACCCAGTAGTGGTCCATAACTGCCTGTATCTCTGCAGGCACCTGAACTCATGAGCACACACACATACACACTTAAAATTAAATAAAAATTTTAAAGTGAGACACAGAATTTTGGGTTGTCCCAGATGTACCTTTAATGCCACAGACTTTGAAAGGAAGTTTTACAATCCACAAATCAGTTTTACTTATAAGTTTACATTTGGTCTTTCCTTCCTTTGGTCCCTCTTCATACATAGGCTGAGCTCGATAGTGCTCCTTGGGAACAATTATACAACACCAGTGGCCCCAGCTCATTAAGCTCAAAGTGGCGTGACTTATAAACAGTGTTTAAGAAGGGATTATAGTTATGAAACATCCCTACCCCTGCTGGGAAAGACCCTCCTTCCTGAGCCAGGAGAGGGAAGCTAGACCACTGTTCATCTTGTAGGGACTTACCCCACTGCTGACCTCGGCAGAAAAGGGAACTTTCATAGGCCATGCTGGCATCTGAACAGGGTATTCAGTGGGAAGTGAACTCAGTTATAACAACCGATTTAATCCACGTCTGCAGCTCACGCCTACATGGGAAGGATACAAACCAGGATGATCAGGATAAAAGGGTCCCAGCTGGGTCTAGAGAAACTAGCTTCCTCCCCACACCAGAACACTTGGCTCTCTCTGGAAGACCTGGTCTTGATATAGGGTGGTACAGGTACGGAGGCCAAGGACAGCTGCAGATGCCCTAAGGAAAGAGGAGTGTCACCTCTAACTGTCCTGAGCCAGAGTCTGGAGTTCCCCACCCCCAAAGGGAGAGGCATCCAGGAGAACAGGGAACATCTGAGCTGAACACCTGCCATCTCCGAGCTTTAGGTCTAGTGAGTGGGTCCCACCTGGCCCTTGCTTCATTCAGTCTCATATGCCCTCTTTCTGAGATAGCATCCTAGGGGTGGGGGGCACAATAGACTGTTGGAAGCTTGATAACTCAAATCCTTCCTTGTAACCTCCATTGCATTGGATATGTTGATAGTTGGTAAGCTGGGCACTAAAGAATCTAACTGTGAGTGTCCCCTAGGGACTTCTACAGAGAAGCCTGAAGAGCTGATGATAAAACACACTATAATCACAACAGGACGATTGGGAGTTCAAGGCCATCCTCACCTATCTATGAGGTTGATGGAGACCCTGTCTCAAAAATTACAAAAACAAAATTCAAACCCAAGACACCTTCAGATCTTGGAGCCCCAACTCATGGGTCAGGAACCTGGAAGAAAGTCCAGGCCTTATTAAGTCTTCCGATGACCCAAATGAGGAACCAGCTCAGAGAAAACCTGACATAAGGAATCCCCAAAGAGGTCCCAGTCCACTGTTTTGGGTAATGAGAACTCTTTTCAGCATCTAACTCTTCCAGACCAGTACAGAAAATGAGACGAGGCCATCTTCCTTTGAAAGGATGTTGAGTCATGAGGCACTGAAGCTAACAGCCTGAAATGCTTTCATACAACTGGCAAAGTGTAAAGCATCTACTGAGCAGGGCTCTCAAGAGAAAGCCTACACAGCCCTGCACTGTTGGCGGGAGCATGAACTGATGCAATGTGTTTGCAGAGCAATTTAGCAATCTCTGTCAAAATCTTACAGGAACATGGCCCCGAAGAAGCACTTCCAAGGCTTGGCTCTGTTGGATGTGTTTGCAGAAGCAAAGACACCCATGCATCGCAACGGCTCTCCCAGGGCTGTTTATCATAGCAGACCCTGCAAGAGTGCTACGGGGTCAGCAAGACATTCAAGCAGAATGTGGTGCAAACACACAGTGATTCTCGCTAGGCTGTCAGAGGAGCGGTCTACATCTCTATTTGTCTGTCTCTGGGACATGTTTTGTTGAGGGAGAAAAAAGCACTTACATATAGTGGGGATTTATTTCAGGTAAAACAAAAATGAGTGTCTGGGCTTTTACATGTATGGGATATTTAAAAGGAAACCAAGGAATTGTACATGGGGGCTCCTCTGGCAACTGTGGTAAAGGTTTGGGGTGAAAATGTTTTTTGTTTACCTTTTATGTATTAGTTAGTTAGTTAGTTGAATTTCTACCACAAGCTTGTATTACTTTACCAAATTAAAACTGAGCAATTAAAGCTAAAATAATCAAAGATGTTTCACACAACTTTGTTCTCAAGCTCCTTGGGAGGTTAAGGCAGGAGGATTGTAAGTCCAAGACTAGCCTGAATAACTTAGCCAGAGTTTACCTTAAAAAAGAAAACAAGGGCTGGGGATATAGTTCAAAGGCAGATTGTCTGCTAGAATAAAACCCTAGGTTCAGTCCCCAGATCTGTGGTACTGTGGAAGAAAGGAAGGAAGAAAGGAAGGAAGGAAGGAAGACAGAAAGAAAGACAGAAAAACAGAAAGAAACTTGAAATGTAACTTGCAACTGGTGTATACATGGTGACCTTATTTCCTGGTCTCAGTCACTACAGAGAGCCCTGGCATGCTGCACCTCCTAGTTACATCTCTGAGTTCCCCCACCTCCCACTCTGGCCTCATGGACTGTCCTCATGAACTTACCTCCTGCATTTAGTACCTGCTCAGGCTCATGCTGATCCCAAATATCTCTATATATTAGAGAAATACATGCATTGCAGAGTTTTCAAGGAGCAGTCAGGGTTAGGGATAGGAGTCACACAGGCCAGCTCCATCCTTCTGGAGAACATGGGCATTACATGCTTGTCTCCAGATCAGAACTATAGACTGTGGGTGCTGCTTTCCCTAAAGCATGGATGAACCATGTTGGGAACCATGTTTTCTCCAACCAGCAGTGTAGCAATGCTGAATCAGTTTCCTGACAATTGGATACCATGCTGGCCTTTCCATGTAGAATCCATCTCTTCATCCCAACCTGCTAACAAGATGCTATCTTGACCCCCATTTTACGTTTGAGAAAACTAGCTGACCAGTAGTCCCCAGGCAGACAGATCTTTGCCTCTGGTTTGCCATCCTGACTAGTTCCTAGAGCCCATTTTTCAGAGCCTGGCATTCGTAGAGCCTTCTGGCACTTTACAGGTCTGTAGCAGTAAATGATGGTTGCAGATGCTGAGGGATGCATCTGGATCTCTAGAAAGAAGTCAACACAGCGAGAAGAAAGTGACAAGTGTGTTCCCAGTGGTGTGGGGACAAGGGTTAATGAACAGAAGTCACTCTGAGAGAGTTCTTGAGCTGCAAGCTAGGGGTCACCTTCGTAAGCTACTGTGGGAGGCAGATGCCATTCACTGAATATTGCCTCCCCCAGAAATAATTCACATCAGAAAGTCCCCTCCAAAGTAATCATATGAGCAGGTAGGGACATTGGGGCAGTCTGATGTCATAAGGATGGAGCCCTGTGAACTGGTTAGTGTTCATAAGAAAGACTTCAGAGAGCGCCTGCCCTCATCCCGCCATCCGAGAGCTGTCAAGTAGGCACTGTCTGTGAGCAGGAAGCAGCCATACCAGATGCTGAGCCAGCCTAGCATCCATCTGGGACACCAGTCTGTGGTGAGGACTCAACTTCTGCTCTTTTCTCTTTCCACACTGGAGATTGAACTCAGGGCCCAGCTCATGCTAGCCAAGTGCTCTCCTACTGGGCTATTCCTAGCCCTCTATTTTTTTATTTCAGGACCATCTCCCTAAGCTGCCCAGAGTTAACTCTTAAACTCACTACGTATCCCACATAAACCTTCACCTCAGGAGCCTTCAACCTCTGCCTCTTGGGTAGCTGGGATGGCAGTCTTGTGTCACCAGACCAGGCTTCAAACTTGTATTCTTGAAGCTGTCTACCAACGGGGTTTTGTCATGCAGCTCCAGCTGGCCTTGAAGTCATGGTGAAGCTTAGGATGACCTTGAACTCCTGATCTTCCTGCTTCCATCCCCTAAATACCAGAATTACAGGCATAAGCCACCCCATCAAGTTCACATAGTTCTGGGAAGGGAACTCAGGGCTTTGTGTGTGTTACACAAGCACTGAATTCGCTGCGAGAAGGAGGGCATCCATGTTTCTCCAAAATGACTACACGCAAACCCATCCTCAGCACCCTCCTCCACATGTCCGGCTCCTAACCCTTTTGTTTCCTTGGAGATGCCAGCTGTAGTGTTGGGGCTTAGCAAACCTTACTCAGCCTCTGAACTTCTCTCTTGTCTTTCCATGCCACTTGGCTTCTCTGGAAAGCCAGTCTTCAAAGGTCTCCCTCAGGTCTCTCTGAAGTACCCAGATTTTACCGCAGGAGGGTAAATTTTACCTGCCTTTACTGCTGTGTCACCTACAGCAAGGATAGCTTGGGGGCTGGGTCAGCAGCTCCGGGTTCAGTGTTTTCCTAAACACGCATCAAGCTTTGGGTGCAGAGAAAGACAAAAACAAAGTGTTTAGTTTGCTTTCTATCACTGTGATAAGAGTTCGTGCCTGAAAGCAATGTGGGCTTAAGAGATTTGTTTCATCTTCCAGCTTTTCCAGTCATTTCAGGAAACTGAGCCAGGACCTGGAGCAGAAACCATGGAGGGATGTTGCTTCTTAGCTTGCTTTCCATGGCTTGCTCTGCTTGTTTCCTTATACAACCTGCCCAGAGGTGGTACTATGTGTGGGTTGGACCCTCCCATAGCAACCATTTAATCAAGAAAATGCCCAGGCCAATATGATGGAGACATTTTGTCAATTTAGATTCCCCCTTCCCAGAGACTCCTAGCTTGTATCAAGGTGACAAAAAAACTAACCAGGACACTAAATGAGATCAAAGAGTAAATAACCCAGTGCAGGTCCCCTCCTAAAGGACAAAATCCAAACCAAACGAACAAAAATCTCCCTCTGGAAAGCACAGCTACCCAACTTAGACCCCTCCCTGGCTCCTCCCATTATTTGTGTTTGGTACATTGCAGTCTAAGCTCAGGCAGCCCAGCTTACTCTATAGACACAGGGGCCCCAGTCTTGTTCGGTTTGTGTGAGGGCTCTGGTAAGTAGAAAAAGACTATTGCTGTCAGCTCTGTCCTGCCCAGAGTGTGCAGCAGTGGCTCGGTGCTGTACCACTGAGAGTCAGCTTTCAGAGCATCATGGGAAGAGTGTGGGAAAGGCTTGCCTGTGCTTGCTGCAGCTGCACTTTCCCAACACTTGAGTCTGACAAGCTGTTTAGAACTTGAAACCAGGGAGGCCACAGGGCCTGGCTGCTTTCTCGGAGGAGGTAAGGCTGTAGTAACCAGAGCAGCTGCTCTGACTGGGCAGGGCACTAGCCCTGGGCTACTTTGTATACAAACCTAATCTTACTTAGTTCTCTCAGTGGGAGAGGGCAGGTACAGCCATGAAAGTTTGTGTTGGCTTTGTTTTGTGGATCAGGAATAAGGCTCCCCTGTGAGGCAAAACATTGCCAGCTATGGATATAGGTAGTTAAAGTCCATCTGCATCCCAAACCAGGACCCATTTTGTCCAGTCTGGGGCATAACTATGGTCCCACATAGGGGTACAGTTCTTGGACTGCCTCATCTTTCTTATGGAGCAGCGGCTCCTCCATCCTGAGTCCCTTTGACCAGATGAGCTGGTTCACAGCCAAGTTGTCTGAATCCCCAGAGCAGCCGTGAAGCTGGAGAGGGTAAAGCCAGCAGTCTCTGAGGCCTCCTTAAGACCCACTCCCCACCCCCATTCATCTGAAATGACGTCTTTATTTCTTTTCTAACCCAGCTTTCACAAACCACTGGAGAGATGAAATCAGTCTGGAATTTAAGCCTCTGGGTATTTGGCCGTGTCCCTGATGGGGGCTGGACCACAGCATAGCTTGGATAGTGCTTCAGGGTCCTCTGTTGTCCCTGGTCCTTGGGCGGCTGTGGTTCAAGTCAAGACCTGAGGCTGCAGCTGGGTATCACCTCCTCACATGGAGGGTCACTGACCTTACTTCTCCCCCTCCTCCTGCTCCTGCAGGTTCTGGAGGAAGGCACCATCCCAGGATTAGTCATGGCACTTAACAAGTAGTTCTCACAGAACCGTCAGACAGGTCTTCTCCAGGCAACGATAGCTTATAATCATCAGTGACTTATCATGGCACTTCTGGGTCTCTGCTCCAATTCAACCGAGTGCCTAACAGAGGAGGGTAGTGCGTAGGGAAGGGGGAGAGTGTAGAGGCTCCCCAGAAGGGACCTGATCCAGGAGCCTCGTCTTCTCGAACCTTCTCTTCTTCCTGCCTCAGATCGGACATATGGCCTCCTGAGGCTCTTTGTTCATTTTCTAGCCTTGGATAGAGATGTTGAGCTGGCTCTGCTCCTGAACCCTTGAGTCTCTACTCATTCATTTCCTGATGTCCAGCATTGTACACCAGGGCAACTGGGTGTTATGACCCAGGGTGACAACCTGGCGCAATGGGGTGGAGGTGGACAGTGGACATCTGGGACTGTTTGCCTGGGTCAAAACACAGTGTGATTTGTCTACTCTTTGCCTCAGTTTCATCATTTGAGGAATGGGGTGTTATGGGCTGAATTGTGTCTCCCTGAGGTCCACATGCTGAAGGCTCAACCTTCAGGAGCTCAGAACGTGACTGTATTTGGAGATGGGATCCTTGCAGGAATTGTCTGCTAGCATGAGGTCCTTGGAGTACCCCTAATCCAGTGTGACTAGGGTTCTCATCAGAAGGGAAGATCAGGGTACAAACATACACACAGAAGAGCATTGTCCCAGGGCATTAGAAGGGAGTCACCAGCCAGAGGGAAAACCAGCCTTCGTACCTGTAAGGCCTTGGACTTTTCAGCTCTCAGGACAGTGAGGAAATGTCTTGACCAAACCCCACTGGCCTGAAGGATTTTGTTACACAGAGGGTGTTTGTAGTGATCACTAGTCTAGAGCCTGGTCTGGCTACGTTCACTCTAAAATTCAACTCTCTTAGACCAGACTGATGTAATGCATTTGCTAAGTCTGGAACTCTGACTAAGTCAGTTCAGAGCATCAGGTGCCGTGACTGGGTAGTGGGTATAAAACTCCTGGCACCTACCAGGAATGGAGCTCAGGGACACTGAGTGCCAAAGGCGGTGGCAGCAGTAATGCAGGGGTTGACAGGAAAAGCAACCTGGTGCTAAAACGAGCAAGTCAGAGCTAGGCAAGACTGCATTTTTACCACAAACTGTACCTCCCTACACAAGCCAAAGTGGATATTGTGAAAGGCAGAAGTAAAAGCTGCGTCACTCTCTGGTATGATCCCCAGTGAGTGTCTGAGTGGACAAGCCTCAGTAGAGCAGGACTCTGAGACCAGAGGGCTGCCCACCAGTCCTGACAGTCAGTGTTGCATATGGCACCCTTTGGATGTAGGCGCCTGTCGCCTTCTATCTAATCCACAACCCAAAGCTTCCAAAGAAAACAACAGTAGAACCCCAGGATAAACAGCAGCGATTTACTAATGCTAGGCAAACATTGGGAAGGGGACCAAAAATAGCATTGGCCATCGCTCATCCGTCAAGAGGAAACAGCTTCTCAAATGGCTCCTCAGGCGTTGAGTGTTGGAAGCTGTTAACTCTTCCAAACCATCTCTCTGAGGGCTCTAGGGACACCTGACAGCAGGGGTGGGCATGAACCGTGTGTTCCCTGAGCTGGAGCAGGAGACTTCGGTTTAAGACAGACTTGGTTATGAATCGTATATCGAGTTCCTGTGAAGCTAGGGGCTAGCCTTTGGTCAGTGAATGAAGGCAGGGCTAGCTTTCAGTATTGCAGCCCCTTTTGTACTGGTCACTTTTCTTGACACTATGATCAAACCCCTGAAGAAGGTAAGTTGAGGAAGGAAGGTTATATTCTGGCTCCCAGTTTGAGAAGACACAGCCAATCATGGTGGGGAAGACATACATGGTGGCAGAAGCTTGAGGCGGTTGGTCCCATTGCATCTACGATCAGGAAGCAGAAAATGATTGCTGATGCTCACCCTTGCAGACATGCCCACAGGTAGTTACCATGGTGATCCTAAACCCCGTAAAGCTGGCAATGACTATTAACCACCACACTGTCTGTTAGCTGGGAATCAGCAAAATCCAGTTCTCTCTCAGCTCTGCCAGGCAGTGTCACAGAGGAGGAGTAGCACCCAGATGTGGAAGCTGAGCCTCAGCCTGCTTGCCTGGGATACAGGCTTCCCCAGGATCTGTGCATCAGCTGACTACATCCTGGACCTCAGGTAATGGGTGAACTGGCACATTTACGAAGCCTCAAATGCTGAGCACGGTGGCTCGGGTCTGACATCCTAGCACTCCAGAGCTGATGCAGGAGGCTTGTGATGCAGGACGCTTGTGAGTTCGAAATCAGCCTGTCCTTTAAAGGGGGGAAAGAAGCCTGGCGGTGGTGGTACACACCTTTAATCCCAGCATTTGAGAGGCAGAGGTAGGCGGATCTCTGAGTTCGAGGCCAGTCTAGTCTACAGAGTGAGTTCCAGAACAGCCAGGGCTATACAGAGGAACCTTGTTTATACCCGTAATGTCCCCTTACATTCAAGTTGCTCCCACATCATTCCCAATAAATAATACACCACGGGTCTGATGAATATATGTAGTCAAAAGATGGGATGCAAGGAAGCAGACACCTTACAGAGAGGACAGTGGCGTTCGCTTCTGCAAGGATTGTGACAGGGTCTGTGTGGGCAGACCGCCACCAGGATCCCACTGTCCGCGGCTTCTCTCATTTTTGGCGATGACATTTCAGACACCATGTGGAAGGCAGATATTTCTGGAGGAGGTTTTGACCATTGTGCTTGACCTTTAGGAGAAAAGTAAGAAATCAGGAGCCAGAAAGAGGAGAAATTCAAATTCTTCAGGCTCGATTCCCCGCCTGCCTGCCTGCCTGCCTGCCTGCCTGCCTGCCGAGGACAGGGCAGAGAATAACAGGAGGGCTCCGTGTGGGCTCCAAGTGCAGAGATTTAGTACAAATTCTCTATTTCCTTCCCCAGCTTCCGGTTCGGTTAGTCATGGGGAGATCTGAATTTTCCTTTCCCAGAATCCTGGCCCCGCGCTTGCCTTGGCATTTCATCACAACTCCCTCTGAAAAGCCTCTTGTGTCTCTGTGAGGGTGAGCTCTGGAAAATGGCTCCTGCCCAAAGTGACTCAGGGCTCCTGGGACAACTGGCAAGGATTAGTCCTGACATTTCCCAGCTGCAGATGAGAGGCAGGGTCAAGGCCTGGTACAGGCTGGCTCCAGCTCTCACACCTGAGGTCAGATGTGGGAGGTCGGAGCTCAGGACCATCCCTGGCTCCCAGTGGCTGTCATCCAGCTGCTCAGCCCTGACTGTCACTCAGTCACTCAGGCTCCAGGGGTATGATGAGCACCAGGGCCCATCATACCTGATCATACCATTGATGATCATACCTCCACGAGATGGCTGACTCCATGGATGAGACCATAGAAGAACCACTAGACCCAAGGCGAGGGGACTGTGTTTGGCTGGGCCCAGCTCCCCACAACCTCACTCTTGGAGATCTAGAGAGACTTGGACCATACCTCTTTCTTAACCCTGCTCTGAGGACTTGTGGGGCACTGAGAAGTGGCTCTATCTTTCACATGGACCAGTACCATCTATATTTCAGTATATGCAGTATTTGGGGTTCTTGCTGTTACTGTTTTTTGAGATAGTCTTATGTAGCCCAGGCTTACTTACTATGAAGCTAAGGATGACCTTTAACTGCTGGTCTTCCTGCCTCTTCCCTCTCAGTGCTTGACTAATGAGCATGGACCCCCTACTTCTGGTTTATCTATTTATTCTTGAACAGCTTGTCATAAAAACACCACGCTGGCTGGGATCAGTGCCAGGCCCCACTCTAAAACCATTGGTATATTTCTCCATGGTATCCTCTGAGTAGCCTGAGAGAGGATCGTTATAAGGTCAGCATTGCCCTCCCATCTGCAGAAGGAGGGAGAGAGCGACGGAGGCACAGTGGATCCCCGGAGGCACAGTGGATCCCCTTCCTAAGGCTTTGGCTGGGACAGGACCAGGGTAGCCAGACCCATACCTGGGCCGCTGTGTGCCACACCCTTTTGGTACCCTGTCCTCCTGGACGGCTACTGTGGGCAATGGCAGCTTGTGCCTCTCCCTGAGATCCTGTGTGCATTTGGGTGTCTGGGACTTCATGTGTTGCTGTCTAACCCTAACCCCCCACCTTGCGCCCCACCCTGTGAGGTACTAAGAGGTAGAGAGCTCCATCCATCTGGGAGCTGATCAGGGTGAAATACTTCCTGATTGGATAACACTTCTGAGTCTGAGGAGCCCAGAGGAGGGAGCAAGACCCAGACATACACCTGAGTGCTTCCTATCTCCTACCCTGGGACCCCCTGCACCGTTTCGGGGACTCTGCAGGCAAAAAAGCCACCTCCACATTCAGGCCCTCTACCCTGATCCCTGGAACGCACGCACAGAGTGAACATGTTTTCTTTATAGCTCTCTTATGCTGAGACGATATTACGGGTAACAGAACACAGACAAGCATAGCACATATAAATATGCCCGCATGCACAGATTGCGTTACCTATAATATAAATCTACAGTCTTTCTTTAGATAAAGGGAGCTTAGACTTTCCTGCATCGTGTTTAGAAACATTTGTTCTACAGATACTTATGTGCAGTTATGTTTCTTTTTTATTTATTTTTAAATTGTGTGTGTGTGTGTGTGTGTGTGTGTGTGTGTGTGTGTGTCTGTGTTTGTATGTATCTGTGTATGGTCACACATGTATCATGTGTATGTGGACATCAGAGAACAACTTGTGGAAGTCAGTTCTCGCCTTCCACCACACGGGTCCCGGGGATTGAACTCAGATCATGAGGCTCAGTAGCAAGCATGCTTACCTGTTGAGCACCTCACTAGCCCTGCCATTAAATGGCTGCGAGTGCATACCATCACAAAAGCCAGAGTTCGGAAACTGTCCTTCTGACATGAGACTGGACTGTTCCCATTGCTTTATATTTAAATTCTGTTGCACTCTCACACTGAAGCAACTGTCTTCTCAGATATAACTCCACAGCGAGGGTGGTGACAGGCAGGGAGGCTACCTCAGCGGGATTCACAGTCTAGTTCCTAAAACTTGCCCTATATTGTGTTACGTGGCAGAAAAGACTCTGGAGGTGGAATCAAAGTTATGGACCGCAAGCAAAGATTATTGCAGACTATCTAGATGTAATAGCTGGAGCTGGGGCTGCAACCTGGGTGTTGGTGCCCTCACCTTCATACGATGAGCTTGTTCCCAGGTGATAGGATTGAAGTGATAGATAGATTAGGAAGGCGGAGCCCCATGAAAGAGATTGGTGCTGGTGTGGCTGCACACTGTAACTCTGGCATTTGGTTGGCTGAGGCAGGAGGATTGTTTTGAATTTGAGGCTCTCCTGAGTTACATAGTGAGTTTCAGGCCAGTCTGGGTTATAGTGTGAGACCTCCAAACAAACAACAACAGAGGGAGTGGGGAGAAAGGGAGGAAAGAGGGAAGGCGATGGAGGACAGGCCTTCCTAAAAGCCCAGGATCTTACTGGATAATTCTATGAAGTAGGACTATAACCTTGAGTTTAGCTGGCTAATAACAGAAGCCCCAAACACAGGGAAGGCCATGGGCAATTCCAGGAAAGGGTTAGAAAGCTTATCCTTCATGCAGCTTGGCTGGGACCAGGAAGCAGATGGAAGATGAGGAGGCAACCGTGTGTGAGGGGCCCAAAGAAAGGCCGACGAAGCTGACACAAGGCAGGCAGGCAATGGTGCAGTGTGCGGTGCTGTGAAGAACAGAGCAGCTTTAGGCAGGTCTCCAGGCTGCTAGGCTTGGATGTGAGGAGACCCACAGGTGTAACATCTGAGCTGGAGACAAGAAGTGCACTAACTTTGGCTTTACCCTGAGCTCTAGCCTCAATCCACAAGGATCTGTACAGAGCTAAGGTTGAAGGGAGACAGCACCTGGTGGAGGATCCAAGCACAGCGTGTGTGCCGGCTGATTCTTCCCTGTGTCCTCACAGAGCATATGTGCTGGTTGACTCTCTTCCTGTGTCCGCACAGAGCATGTGTGCCGGCTGACTCTGTTGCTTGTCTCCTCACAGAGCATGTATGGCAGCTGATTCTGTCACGTGTGTCTTCTAAGACCTGCTTACAGACAACATCGTTCTCACAGCATCACTTTAGATATCATAAAAATGGGAATAAAAATTACTGGTATCTAAGGATGAAGAACAAACATGCATGCATTTATAGGCCCCTGTGTATACATATGTACATGTGTGTGTGTATATATATAATATAATATAATATATATGTGTGTGTACATATATATGCCTTGGACTTATTATATGTATATATATGCCTCAGACTTATTAGTAACATGTGTTCATATGTGCACACATGTGCATGCATTGACACACATTTGCAGCACACACATGCTTCCATTGTATACTTCACTCAAAGGAGGTTGTTCTAAAGTGACCATTGCTGTAATTTCAGGACTGATTAAAATGTATCTCAGAATTCACTCATTTCTATTCAGCCATTATTGGAAAATGAAATTCAGGTCACCAAGGACTATGGTTTCTTCTGTCCCAGTATGGTGTGCTTTTTACCCACACAGAGAATACCACGCCTCTCAGAGGTCCAGGGCACAAGTGCACCTGAGCACTGGCCCCATGTCAGTGTTGTGCATTAGTGCAATGAAAACACTCTCCTGACAGCTCCTGCAGCCTCACCTTCTCAGTGGACAGAGTATTCAAGTGATGAATATGGACTCCAGGAGAAATGTTACCGAGATGAGTAAAGGTTACAGACGCAAGACCTTTTCTGTCTTGGAGAGAACCAGGACGGATTACTATAATTTACCTCTCCTCAGGGCAGCAAATGCGAGGCAGAACAAAGCCTTTAAAAGAACCACTTAAGGTAATTTATCTAAGTGGTTCCCAAATGTCATCTGCAGGCCTCTGTGACAGTCATCAGGCCTTTGGGAGCTTGAATTCTGGCAGCTGGGACCCACTGACTCTGAGCATCAGAAGGATGCCTGGAAAGCTGTTGTCAAGAGGTCCTTCGGGTGTGGATGCTGCTGTTCAGCATCTTGGATAGAAGACAAAGATGCGGCTGGAGCTGCTGGGCAGAAGACCTCACACCAGGATCCAGCAAGCTGGTCCATCCTGCCACCTCAGTGGGCTCCTTTGATAGAGCAGGCCACTCCTGCAGTCACTGCAGGCCAGCATGCCTCTCTGAGGAAGACTCAGTACTTTGACCTCTGTGAAGGCAAGCATGCTGCATCCACACTAACCACTCCTTCCCTCACACAGCACAGCTGGCTTCCTGCTGTGGCTCTTGCCCAACTGATGGCACAAGTGTCAGCTTGTCCCAGCTCAGCATCAGTACCACTGCCATGACCCCAGCCCACTTCCACCAGCCTTTCTGTTCTCCCACTGTCCATCTCCATTCCCTAGATGGCTTCCTCCCTGGTCACACTCAGCTACTCATCTTATGCAGTCCAGGCCCACTTTTCCAGGAATGGTGTCTCCCCCTGTGGCCTGGGTCATCCTACATCAATTAGTGATTAAGAAAATGTCCACAGACACACCACAGTTCAGTCAGACTTAGGCAAGTTCTCAGTTGAGTCTCCCTTTCCCTAAGTGCCTCTAGGTTTATGTCAAATTAACAGATGAAGCTAACCATGACACCATCTGTCCACATGCATGCTTGATTCTTAGGTATTCATCTGGGATCCACCCATGCAGATATGAACAAACATGAATGCATGCTACTGCCTACTTCCTTTACATACTAAATGCTGGATGCTGACTAGACTAGTTTCTATTTGGTTTGGCCACTTGTGATTGAGCTTTCTCTCTCTCTCTCTCTCTCTCTCTCTCTCTCTCTCTCTCTCTCTCTCTCTCTCTCTCTCTGATGTATGTATTCACCTGTGTATGCATGTATATTCCTGTATGTGTGGCAGCAGATATCAATGTTGGGTGTCTTTCTTAATTATTCTTTACCTTACTTTTTATATCTTTATTTCCTCTTTGAAAATTTCATGAATTTATACAATGTATTTTGATCTGTTATTACCTAGGATCTCTCACTGAATCTGGAGCTCACCCAGTTGGCTAGACTGGTTGACGAGTAAGCTCCATCTCCATGCATGGGCCATGAGGATGACTCCCACACTTGGCTTTTCATGTATTTTTTTTTTTTTTGGTAATAGTTGCATGTTCATATCATCTTTACATTGACAGTAGTTTTTCTTCCAGCAATTCCATTGAGATACAATTCACAAACCATAAAATTCACCTCCTTAAGAGATAAACAAGGCCAAGTGTATATTCAGAGGTGTGCAGCCATCTCATAGTACCAGAGCTTGCTAAGTGGTTGCTTGTGAAGAGCTTTAGTTATCTCTCATCTGCTTCTATTATCCTCCCTCAGCTGTAGCTGCCACTCTAGCTTCTGCTTCTTCACATATATCCCCCCTTCCTCCTTGGGCTCTATTGTCATCGGCAGATGGGCAGTAGAATTAAGCTGGGCCAAGCAGATCTCTTCTCCACCTGGTCTCCTCCTCGGCTTTCTACTCTGTCTGTGAGACCTGTGTTTCTAGGGTGGGCATTTCTGGGTGTGTGTTGGGTGAGAGTATAAATTGATATTGTTTGTTTTCTTTCCAAGCAGGACAAAGACTGTTTCTGCTTTTAACTGTCCAACACACTTCTCCTTCCCTGTCCTCTCTGCCATTTTCTCTGAGTTGTCATGTGTTTCCTGCTTATGTGTCCAGCTGACCAACAAACGAACAATGAACAAATGAACACCAAATCGGTGGATTCATTAGGGAAGTCACAGCAAGGCTTCTTCTTTTTTTTTTTTTTTTTTTTTTTTTTTTTTGGTTTCTCGAGACAGGGTTTCTCTGTATAGCCCTGGCTGTCCTGGAACTCACTCTGGAGACCAGGCTGGCCTCGAACTCAGAAATCTGCCTGCCTCTGCCTCCCAAGTGCTGGGATTAAAGGCGTGCGCCACCACCGCCCAGCAACAGCAGGGCTTCTTAAACCTTCTCTTGTCTCCCAAATGACCCTGGAATACAGGTATAGAAAATATACATGCCATTTACTTACTGATCAAAAACTCATGAAAAGTTTATGCTAGGCAATTCTCTGTCCACATAAAATCTTACCATGTCTTAAAGGAAGCCGGCTTGCAGACTACTGGGCTGCCTGTGCCTCAGTACTTTTATATATCGAACTAAGTCTTAACTGAGGGCAGGTGATGTGACTCAGCTTGTCACCAAGCTGGCGACCTGAAGCCAATCCCTGGGACCCACATGGTGGAAAAAGAGAACTGACTTCTGCAAGATGTCCTGTGACGATATATGTGCCATTGTGTACAAGCACACACACACACACTCACACGCACACACGCACACACGCACACACGCACACACATACATGTCACATATACATACAAAAACATACAAAGCTTGGTTGAATACTTGATTCTGTAGGACCCAGAATCTTGAATGTTTTTCAGTTTATTGATATTTTAATTTTGTAATTGTCGATGTTTGAAAACGGCATTTTGCATAAATATATAATGCAAAACGACAGAATTATACTTAGAGCTATTTTGGAAATTGGAAATTCTGTCTTAATTCCAAGCCAGAACTCATTTAATGATTTTTTTTAATGAAACTCTAGCCAGCAACTTAAATAGCAATATTTTTAAATCAACCATTTTTAACAGAGATTTACAAACTTGAAACTTACATATGAGGGATGAGGGTCTTTGTTTTCTGTAATCAAACCATTAAGTTTCTTTAAGAGTAGAAAACTTTGTAAAACATTATAAAGATTTATTTTTTCAGCCAGACATGGTGGCACACACCTGTGTTGCCAGCATGAAGTCATGAGGATCATGAGGATTGGGAGCTCAAAATCATCCTCAACTACACAGTGTGTTAGAAGCCAGTCTGGTTATATAAGTCCTTTTCTCAAAAGGAAATCAATAAATCACCCCTCTGCAGTTCATAGCACACAGTAGTCTTGAGTTGGAGCTGAAGCCTTTAGGCATCATTCATTGACTTCATAGGGCTTGGAGGGACAAACTGTGTGTACAGGATTGTATGCTCAAGTACTGGGATGGCCAGGCTATCTGAAGCATCGGATTTAAGGCCACAATAAAATTCAGTAGCACCTCAGGTTCATTATATAGTTGCTTTTTAAACTGATTTTTGGTCTTTGTGCACTCAGAAACTTATTTAAAGTTGCCACATTTTTCATGACCTGCCCCCGACACTGCTTGCAGCATGAAGGCTATGGGGCTGTGACTTGACCCATAACTTAAGAACTTGGGATTTGTTAGGGTCTTAGTCAGGGTTTTCCTGCTTCGAACACACACCATGACCAAGGCAAGTCTTATAAGGACAACATTTAATTGGGGCTGGCTTACAGGTTCAGAGGTTCAGTCCATTATCATTAAGGCAAGAGCTTGGCAGTGTCTGGCGGGCATGGTGCAGGCAGAGCTGAGAGTTCTACATCTTCATCTGAAGGCTGCAAGCGGAATACTGACTTCCAGGCCCCTAGGATGAGGGTCTTAAAGCCCACACCCACAGTGACACACCTACTCCAACAAGCTCACACCTCCTGATAGTGCCACTCCCTGGGCCAAGCATATTCAAACCAGGAGAGTTAGCATAGTCCACAGTGAGAAATACCCCAGAGATGAAGGAGCCTGATGAAGGAGAGCTTCTGCACTGGGGTCTTGGGAGCTGCAGCGGCTGCAGGAAGCGGTTACCTATCCTTGAGGCAAGCTCTGTGCACTAACGCGGCAAACCTCAGCCTTCCCGAGCCTCAGGGCCCTGCAGATGTCATTGGATGTTTCTGTTTTGAAGAACTAAGGAGCCCTTTTTAAAAGCCAGGGTTCAAGAATACAAAAATCAAAATGGTCTCACAATGGTCAACATGGGAAACCTTTTCTGAACTTAGAGGTTTTTTTTTTTTTCTCTGACAGAGCACTTTGTTCCATCAGCATCTTATATGGACCCAACTCCCCCAGAGAGAACAGATTTCCAGATTTAATAAGACTTTGCAGGTTATCGTGGCCAGACTACTCCAGTTTGCCCCCCCGATCTAGCCTTCCTCTGGACTCGTGGAAGTTTGTCACTGCCCCGGCTTACACATTTATAATCACTGAATATGAGTCCTGCACGCCTTCCCAAACAGTTCCTGTGGTACCTCAGGTCCTGCTTATCCTCCCCAGGAGTTTCTAAACTAACTTGAGCTCTAGGTTGGGTTAAGAAACTCTGCCTCATTGAAAAAGGCAGAAGAGCATCAGAAGATGCTTCCCAGCATCAACCTCATGCCTCCGCATGCATGTGTACACATGTGCTTGTCCTCCCTCATATACATGCAGATGTGCACACATGCTATACACATATATGTGGAAACAGAAAAAGGGAAAAATACCCTGAGCTCTATTTTAGCCTTGCTCGCCACTGTCTGGATTAGAGTTTTACAACAGGGTCACAGAGCCACTTTTCTTGTGGTTGGGACTCTTATTTCCAAAGGTTACTTCTTGCTGAGAGCCTGGTGGCTGCCAGCCTCGTGTGGCTACTCAAACCTAATGTCAAAAAAAATTAATACGGAGCTAAGTCAGAATCTTAGACCCAAGGTCACACACTCCATGTTTAGAGGGTGCAGTCACCATGCGGATGGAACCTGGTGTTCCGAGGGTCGCCAATGTCTCAGAGGCTGCCACTTCCATTGTGGTGGATGGCTTCCGGGGAGGCGGGGAGGGCAGCTCCACTGTGGGTCTTTTTGTCATGAAAGCAAAACAAGACATTTCCCCACTCAGGGGCCAGGCGGTAGCACAGACCTCTAATCCCAGCATTCACTTGGAAGGCAGAGGTAGGCCAATCTCTGTGAGTTCAGAGCTAGCCTGCTCTATAGAGTGAGTTCCGGGGAAGCCAGGGCTACACAGAGAAATCCTGTCTCTAATAAACAAACAAACAAACACACACACAGGCAAGATATTCCTCCACTCTAGAGAAATAATACCTCTGGGGTTAGATTTCTCTGGCTGAGATATAGCTAAAATTTTCTTCTGGAGATAAAAAAAAAAGGCAGTTTTTGAATATTTAATAATACCGAATATAAAAAGCCAAGAAAGAATTCTCCTTTATGCATTCAAAACATCCCAGCAAATAACAACAAACAACATTGAGGCTCCTGGTGTGTTTTTGAGATATCTTGGCAGCTGAGAGACAATGGTCGGCTGGCTGGGAGGTAGTTAATGTGTATAAACCCTGTGAGGCCAGAAGAACAGCTTCCCGAGTGCCAAATGCTACTTCATTATTTATTGACATCTATATTAATATCAGAAGAGCAAAAGCCTTTAAACATGGATTTTTCTTGTGAGGATGTGAGCTCTAAAATATATTTTGTGCATCTAATTCCTCTAGAATTTAATAAGTAAGCTGGATAAATTAACACAAGCGGCAAAATGCCAGGAAATCAGACACTTTGCATTTATAATGCCAGAGGAGCTCAAAGCTTTGTACTGTCTCACACTGTCTCATGTGGGAGTCAAGCATTCCTCTGTCTCTGTCTCTCTCTGTCTCTCTGTCTCTGTCTGTTTCCCTCTCCCTCTCTCCCTCTCTCCTTTTCTCCCTCTCTCCCTCTCTCTTTCTCCTCCCTCCCTCCCTATCTATCTATCTATCTATCTATCTATCTATCTATCTATCTATCTATCATCTATCTATCATCTATCTATCTATCTATCTATCTATCATCTATCTATCTATCATCTATCTATCTATCTATCATCTATCTATCTATCATCTATCTATCTATCATCTATCTATCTATCTATCTATCTATCTATTTATCTATCTATCTATTTATCTATCTATCTATCATCTATCTATCATCTATCTATCTATCTGTCTATCTATCTATCTATCTATCTATCTATCTATCTATCTATCTATCTATCTCTCGGGTGGTGCTGCTTACAAGCACTTGCTGACTTTGCCTTGCTATGTGAGTGGTGGTCCCAGGATAGAGCCCAGCAATGACAGATGGCAGCACAGAAGGAGACAGCTGTGGTCCTCTGGGGACTCATTTAGACTCTCAGCTGAAGAACTGCATATGTGTTTTGAGCTTAGCCTCACAATCATTGGAAGTCAGGTCTTCTAGCCAGGTTCCATAATGGGCCAGTAGAGGCAGGACAGTGGCCCTGAAAGCACAAGGCAAGATGCGGGCCTTGCTAAATAGCAATCTATGTTCTGTAGAGGAAGTCGGTTCTGGGAAATGCTATAGAGGTATTGAACAGAGACAGGGCCACACTGTGATAGCCAGAAGAAAAGGCCATCCACTTGGGACTCCACAGGAGGCTGGGCAAGGTGTTGAGGGCAAGAGTGTGGTAGTAATTTATAAATGAAAAGAGGCAGGGCTCTCTGGAGACTTGGAGGTTCCAGCTGGCTAAAAAGGAGGCTGTTTGAAAACTTGGAATCACTGCGGGGGGTGGGATGGGGGAGCCTGGAGTCTTCAGTGACAGCAGCTAGTGCTGATGGGAAATGAAAACTGGGGCTGAGAGAGCCAGGATGCTAAGCAGCTGTGTCACCACCCTCAGGGGAGCAGACAAGAACCCTTCTACAAACCCTTTCTGTGGCAGACTTACTTAACAATTCAGCCTCTCTACCTCCAGAGGCCCAGGAGATGCAAAACACTGCTCACATTTACCCCCAGAGCCAAGCATGGTAGCATGCTCCTGTACTCCAGCACTTTTGAGAATGAGGTTAGAAGATTGCTGTGAGTTCTAGGCCAGTCTGGGTTACTTAGGAAGGAGAGAGAGACAGAGACAGAGACAGACAGAGAGACAGACAGAGACTGACAGAGACACACAGAGAGAGATTGACACAGAGAAAGAAGTGGACATGTAGCTCAGTTAATAGAGTGCTTGCCTACTTATCATGCCCAAAGGACCACATAATAAAACTAGATATGGTGATACTCCTGTAATTCCTGCATTTGGGAGGTAGAGGCAGGCAGATCAAGAAATTCAAGATCATATCAAATAACTTTTATAATACTCTTTTTTATTGTTATAATATTTTATAAATTTTAAGGAATAAGGAATATGACAAAAAAGATGTTATAGGTATTGAAGAGGGGGTCTCTGGGAGGAGTTGGGGTACAAAAGGGAAACAAGAATGTGATTTAATTCTATTTATTTAAAATACGTTTTTAAATGTTAACAAATTCAGACAAATTGAAATCATGTAACTTTTCTCATCATAATGCAATAAAAGTTAAAGGAAATAAAAAAAAAAAAATTCGAGATCATCCTTGACTATATGACAGTCCTAATTTGAACTGGGCTACATGAGACCTTGTTTCAAAATACTACTACTACTACTACTACTACTACTACTACTACTACTAATAATAATAATAATAATAATAATAATACACATAAACAATTGTTATGATTATTTGGACCTCTATCTCGTGGTGCACCTTGCATCTCTTGGTGTAGGCTCCACAGTCCAGGAGCTCGCATCAGGCAGTTTCCTTAGCACTCTGAAGCTGCAATGGGGCTTCCGAAAGATGAAGAAGCCCTGATTTGCTCCCTGCCTGTGGCCAGAATGAGTTCAGGGCCAGACTCAGTAGGTGGACATTGTGATGCTGGGAACAACCTAAGGGATAGAAGACACAAGAAAGACAGCGTGGGTGGTGTCCTGGGAAGTAGCAGAAGGGCAAACTTACTGCCACTGGGCCAGAGCATTTGCAAAGAAGGCAGCTCCTGGTGCAATAAGAGTCCTGACTGGAATGGACGGACCACTTCTTAGCGATGCCTGAAGCTCACGAGGTCATCGACTTGCTATGGGCAGTTCCAAGAGCCCATTGAACCTCTGTATGTCTTTATAAAGGCATGTTCTCTGTGAGGCCACGCTGTAAAATGCTTGTCCATTTCCTCTGAAAGTCATGCTGAGTCCCTTCTATTTTTACATTCCTAACTTGTAAATTACACAAGCTGTAAGGCATCGGTGTCTAGGAGACTCAAAGGTCACCTGTGTGGCTGCTGAGGTAGAGCAGAGGCAAGCTTGGCCAGGAAGGCCTCAGGGAGCTGACAGTCACCACTGCTCCATTTAGGAAGATCTGCAGAGAAGAGCAGACAAGGAAATGGCGTCCTGGGTGCATTGGTGTCTCTGCTTACACCCAAAGTGGCTTATCTTTGAGTAGGCTGCTTGAGGCTGGGAAGATGGACAGAGCAACTGTCAGCTTCGCGAGGCAAAAGGGTATTCCTCACCAAGTCACAGAAACAGAGAGAGCCACAAATCTTTACACGACGCTGTACGAAAGGCCTGTGCTGTTCTCAGAAGAATACACAGGCAAGCTTGTGAGGTCTAGCCACTGCCCGCAGGAGCTCAGGCTGCCAAACAACACACAGCCCACGTGAGGTGGCAAGGGACAACTGCCCGTGCCTATCACCACTGTCTCTGTCTCCTTGGCTCTCTGGTGCCCTTACCACAGCTTCAGTTGTGCTCAGGCCCAGAGTTCTCGAGGGTGGACAAGGAATGTGTAAACAGCCCTTTCGGGCTCACTTCCAATCTGTGTACATCATTGCATAAAGCCCTTGAAATGTCTGGCTCAGAATCCACACTCAGCAAGGGAGGTCTGAATGAGCCCACGGGTCGGAGGCAGACAGAGACTTGAGTAATGCCAGTGTCACATGAGAGAGGGATGACAGTGTCTCTGAGGACACAGAAATCATGATGATAGTGGAGTAAGCTGGTCAGAGAACGCCTCTGTAAGAAATCAAGCCAGAGCCCCAGTCTCAGGAGGGCTTGCAGGGGAAAATGCCAGTGTTGGGTAAAAAGGCATGAGTGTGACTGAACTGAGACATGGTGGTGGGTGAGCCTGGGCTAAAAGCCAGCTCAGGCTCTATACTCTGGCTTGCCAGAAGGGACACATGGAAGTCTCTCTCCTTGCAGCCTCTTGTGTACTGGGATCAAGGGCAGGAAGGAGAGGTGTGTCTGGCTATGGAACACACTAAATAAATGAATGGCATCTCCCTACTGTCCTCTATGCAAAGCTTCTTCAATGCCAAGCCCAGGTGGGGCCCATCTATACAAGCTGAAGCTACTACAAAGCCAATGATGCTCTTCTACATGGAGGGAGAGGCTCCAGCAAAGTGCCCCTGTGTGTTTGTAAATAGACCGTAGTTTTGTATTCCTTTTCTTTTTTTGTTTTTGTTTTGTTTTTGTTTCTTCGAGATAGGGTTTCTCTGTGTAGCCCTGGCTGTCCTGGAACTCACTCTGTAGACCAGGCTGGCCTCGAACTCAGAAATCTGCCTGCCTCTGCCTCCCAAGTGCTGGGATTAAAGGCATGCGCCACCACTGCCCAGCTTTTCTTGTATTCCTTTTCTTGATGTGGACTTTTGAAACAGTATCAGCTTTAGTCCTGAACCCCTGTTGCATACCTAGATCTGCAGTGGGCTGTGTACAGGGATCAATCTTTGTCAACTTGGTGTATATTGTTCCTCCCCTCCTGGTGGTCAGCTGCAGGCTGAGCTCCAGCCTGATCTCCTTTAGAAGCCATGGGCCATTCCGATGTCCCTGTAGATCCATGTACTCTGAGTCTCCTCATCTCCTGCAGGCAGTGGATGAGGAGAGGTGGGATGGAACTCGGGGGTCAGTTTGTAAAGGCAAGTGAGGTAGAGCTGGAACTACAGGGATGGCCATCCTGTCCTTGGGAGGAGGAGGACTGTTCAAGGTAGACCTTCCTAGCCAATAGTCATTTGTGAACTGGAAACTGGAGCTAGGTTCCCAAAGACAAAGACAGCTACAGATAAAAACATGCTGAACTTCCCAGGAGGCACTGTACTATCGTGTGCTCATACAGTGTTTTCAGTGACATACCTGCTGCATACAGGTGCTGCTATGACCCAACATGGCTATTTGGAAAATGATGCCCCATGGGGCTGATTATGGGACAGACCTGTCAGGGCTTTTTGTTTGCTTGGTTGGTTGGTTGGTTGGTTGGTTTTTTGGTAGGGGGAGTCTTTGATATGCCAAGGCTAGCTTGCTGTGGTGGATCCATCATTGCCACACCCCTTGGATGGAATCCCAGAGTTCGTGAGGGAGCAGACATCCTTGGGATGGACATTATAAATAAACGGCTGGAAGGAGATGTCCTGCTTCAGAGCTGGCCTGTGGCTTGGTATTGATCACTACTGCTGCAATTATTCCTCTGCCCAGTGAATGTGCCTGCTTTTCCTCCGTCCACACTTTGTCCTCACCTAACCGCACAGAACCCCACTGCCCTTGGTAGAGCCCATCATCAGGGCTTTCTGGCAGCCAGCCATTTCCAGAGATCAACATTCCAGGGCTTAAAGCACACTCACTCTCTGTCTGGCATCTGACAATCGTCCTGAGCGTGGCATCTGCAGTCCCTGGGGACTATTCTAAAACACTGCTCAAACCCTCCTTGCTTGGAGTGCCCCATTCCTATTCCTAAGTCTATGAACCCCAAAGGCCTGAAGAAGAAGTCAAATTCATTCATACATTACAACCTTCCAGAAACTCTAGGTTCCCCAGGCCTCTCTTGCCCACTGGGGACAGATGAGATGTACAAACAACCAGGGACCACCATGAGTCTTGTTGCACCTTAAGAGTCTGTTCTCACTGGGCAGTGAAGGTGCATGCCTTTAATCCCAGTACTTGGGAGGCAGAGGCAGGCGGACTTCTGAGCTCAAGGTCAGCCTGGTCTACAGAGTGAGTTCCAGGACAGCCAAGGCTATACAGAGAAACCCTGTCTCAGAAAAAAA
>NW_022196905.1:262710240-262723228 GCF_008632895.1 Mastomys coucha | reverse complement strand
AAAAAAAAAAAAAAAAAGTCTGTTCTCTATTTTTTTTTGTTGTTGTTGTTATGGAATTCCCAGGTTGGCTTGGTTGACTGATGGGCCCCAGGACAAAGCCACACAGAGAACTGTGCATCCATCTGGGAGTACAGAAAGCTTTATGAGGCCTGAGGCTTCTTTGTGTTTAAGAAAAGGAATTCTGTAGAGACTGTGACAGGCAAGGTACTGGATTTCTCGACTTGCTCCCAATATGGGAATTCTGGTAAATACAGGATTTTCAGAGCATCTATCACTCTTCCATGCATGATCACTACATGCCCATGACATAGCTCAGGTCCTTGTTTCCAGAAAGGTTTCTGACATTATCAGGAATCTGCAGCCTACAGCCCCTATAGCCACCATGGTCAAGGTCCTGCTCCTTCCGGTCAACCTTCAGATGGCCACTTACTCTATGTAAGATCCAAGACTTGCCCCATGGGCACAACATAGCCAGGTCTGATGGACCTCCCTGGAGGTCTTCAACTAAATTATGGCTTCATTCATTATACTTCCCAATCCTGCCTCTTCCTCACACACCCTATTGACCCCTAGGGTCTTCTGGGTCACACTTCACATTTAAGACCCCTCAGCACCTGCTTTCTGAGGAATCTAGTCTCTGACATGGTTTCTGGCGGGACTAAGGTTTAAGAACCTAAACTTAAAAGTGTTGAGAACCTTGTAGCATTTCACACTCCAAGGCTCTGCTGAACAATGGGGAAGGGATGAAACTCAGTCTGTATAGGAGTGCTTCTCTCAGGGATGATACCTGCCATTCATGCTCACAAGTACTAGGTGAGCTTGACCCTCACACACAAGGAGACTGCCCTTCGGCCAGCATGGGTCACCTTCCTTGAGATTCTCACAATGTTTCTGAAGACCCTGAAGTACTTTCTTTGCTGGTTTTCTGAGGCCATATCTCTCCTCCTGAAGCTGGACGTTTGTGTAAGTCAGGACTAGGTAGAGAACAGTGGGTCAGGGTGGAGGTGGCAAGCGTCTCTATGAGGAAGAGACTGCCACCAGCCCAATGGCCAGCTCTCCTCCTTCCTTCCTGACTTTGGAAATGACCAGCTACCTCAAGCCCCTGATGGCATGCTTTTCCCTCCATGATGAGCTACCCATCCTTTCTGAAGATGCTCTTCATGTCACGGATTTTGTCACAGAGATAAGTAACTAATGCACGTGCTGTGGGCCCTTTTGAGTCCACACTCCAACCTCAGGGTTTTGTTCCCTGCTGTCCCCTCTACACTGATCAATCTTTGTTCAGGGCCACTGCTCAACTTCTGTCCCTGCAGAGCCACCCCTGACCCCTGACCCTATGAGCAACCTTCTCGTCTGACCCATCACTTACGACCCAGTAGCTGGCTCACTCCCCCAAGAGAACCCAAGTCCCAGGCTCTGTTCCTCTTGTTCAATGCTGCATTCCTTGGACTCAACAGAGTTGTCAAATAAACCGAATGAGCAGTTTATGTTCTTTTTGATGCTATTTTCTTTCTCAACAGATGCATAGATTGCTTCATTTACTTAATTTCCTCCCTGTTGTTTAACATTTAGGTTGCCTCTGATGTTTTCCTAATATATTAAAAAAAAAAAAACCACAAACCCTTAATGAGCATAGCCAATACTCAAGTAATTCACTTTAGTTCCCAGGATTTGCCTGTAAAAGTATGATGGGGGAAATTGGCTCAATACTGAAATCCATGGCTGTACTGAAATCCGTGGCTATACTGAAATCCAAAGTGGAGGCCCCAGAAGCTGCAGTACCATGCTTTCCAGCTTCGGTGGCACTATCCCCCACCTTGTCCAGGAAGCAGCTACAGCCAGATCCAGATGATCCAGATGAGGAGCTCCCCCTCCCTGGGAGAAGCTGTGAGGCACACCCCCCAGCAGATGAGACCAGTGGGTCCTCACCTGACAGGACTCTTCTCAGCTTCACCTGCTGTGCCAGGCAATTCACTTCCATTCTGACTGCCCAGGCAGAGTCTGGGTGGAGAGCTGTGCATCTCTCATCTTTTGTGCCAAACACAGTGTGGCACATCCTACATGGTAAATAAATACTTGCAAAATGTCCTCAGAATTCATCCCCTAATGGCTTGAAGAACCCTTGCTTGGTGATTCCTGTGCTGGGAGGAAAGCCGTTGCCTCTCCTGCACCATCAGGACCAGACACTGAGACCAGTGTATCAAGAGGAGAAAGGCCTTGTGTGAAATCATCAGATTGTTCCAGAACCCTTCATTGCTACCCTTGGATGCTGTGAGGCGTCTTCTGAGCTCACTCACCCCCTCAGGGGACACACTGTTGCAGGATATGAATAATTGAACAGAGTGAATTCGAATGATGAATGGTGGGTCTCAGGTGCTGAGCTGTTCGGAGCTGCTGTTCCATGTACTGAAACAGGGCTCTAGAATATTAATGATGTATGCTTTCGGTGACCGTATCTGGGGTGTATCTGGAAAAGACAGAAAACCAAAGAAAGCTGAACCACGGTGCTTGGAGAAGCAACTTTGCTGAGTGAGTTACGTTTGCCTGGCAGCCTCCTAGACAGTAACGTCACAGTCTGGGGAACATCAGCCCTGGACCCTTGTGCTGAGACAGGGGTTGGGATAGTTAATATTAATCACCCCAAATGTGTTAGGCATTGTTCTATGATCTGGGATCCAGGGCCAAAAATGCGAGCTGAGCATCAGTCTTGATCTCTCTGCTTCCTTACTGTGGGTGCCCTGTGACCACATGCTTCCTGACTCTGGGTACCATGTGACCAGCTGCTTTCTGACTGTGGATGCCATGTGGCCAGCTACTTCCTGACTCTGGTTACCATGTGGCCAGCTACTTCCTGACTCTGGTTACCATGTGACCAGCTGCTTCCTGACTGTGGATGCCCTATGACCAGCTGCCTTGGACCCTGACACCATGACTTCCTTTCATGAGATTGTAGTCTCAAACTATGAAACAAAGTAACTCTTCTTTCCTGATGAGGCTTCTCCTCAGTTACTTTGTCTCACTAAAGGAGACTGGGCCCCAGCAGGTCATCCATGCCTGGGTCTCAAAGGAGAACTTATAGGCCAGAACCCTGTGTCCTTGTTGCACAGGAGTGACATGTTTCAGATTCTTAGATCTTTATGGTGTCCTTTGATAACCATTTAGGGCAAAACTCTGTCCAGGGAGGGCTCGTGCTTACTCAGCCCTTAGGCAGTGGGAAAGATGATCTGGGACAGGGCCAGATAGTTGGCTACCATGGGTTATTACCCACTGGGATGTTTTTCTGCCCAGCCCAACCTGCCTAGGGCCAGAGGAGCTTGCTCTATGAAACTCAACAATTAGAAGGTACTTCTCTGCTCATATCCATGTCTCCATGTACCTGGCCCTATTGATTCTTCCTTAACCCTAGACAGTGATGCTCTCAAGGACAAAGGTCACATCTTCCTTTCCTTTGGATCTTCAAGGCCTGACGTAGACCCTGGCAGTCAAGACCAGCTGTTATGGACAGATGTTTGTCTAGGAAAAGAAATCCCTATTCATGCATTTCATCTGGCCCTTCATACAGTGCCCTGGGTTCTGAGAACAGGAGACAGCCCAGGCAATGTCTTGGATTTACATCCTAGCAGAAAAATAACCAAAAACTGGTTGCAGGGTGCTGGGCAGGTGCTGTCCGGTCCTGGGATGTCCTGACCTCGTGGAAAAGCTTTTCTCTCATTCATTGTTTGTCCAAAAGTCTCCAACAAAAACAAGGATGGCTACACCTCTCACCAAGCTGGTTTGAATTTTCCAACAAAGATTCCATGTAGATATAGTTCAGTACAGTTACCAGTCCCCACAAGCTGTGTATCAAATATGCAGATGCATGCAAATTGTCCTTCCCTGGAGGGATTTACTGTTTCTAAGAGCAGACATTAAAGCACAACATTTTAACACAATACAGATGCGCTGTTAGAACTCAAGGTGCCAAGGGGCATAGTAGACTCTTAGAGGCTTGTGTGGAACTCACCTACTCAAATGAGCTTCATGACCAGACAGAACAGCGAGTGTTCTGTATGTATGTGGCCCAGGACTGTGACAGCCTCAAGTACTCAGATGTCCTTGCAGGGAGTTACAGGGAGCTGGTGGGCAGAGGCCAAGGCTCCTGGCTCCTCCCTAAGCCTCCAGGGCTATGAACAACAGCAGAAACAGAGACAGGTTCAGCCTCAAAGACAAGATGAAGAGACTCATGTGCCTTTTGCCCTACTCAGTGTCCCTATGCCTTCTGCCCCGAGCTATCCCACACCCACTGCTCTGGGAGCCTCCCCTGCTGCTTCCGGGACAGTCGGTCTTCTAGTCCTGTTCTCTCCCCCTGCCTTTGCCAGGAGGACACTCACTGATACATCTTCAGGAATGCCCAGGGCACGGTTCCCCGGGTTCTGGAAGCCAGTCTGGGGATCACACGAACTGCTCCTAGGTTCCCCATTATTCTGTGTCCTGAGTGAATGTTTAGTAGTCACATGGCTCTGGACTATGACAGCCTCAGGTACCCACATGTCCTCAGAGGAGTTTGTACTTGGTTACCAGGAGCTGGGGGACAGGGCTCCTGCCTCCTCTGGTCTCTGGTCCAGGATCTTGACTCTGGCCAGTAGCCATACCTCTAGACTGGATGAGAGTCTGCTCTTATAAACCTTGCATACCCAATATACCCTTCTCAGGATGGTGCTCAGGGTCCTTCGCCATCACTCACATGCACCACCCCTTACTGTTGTTATACAGGAAAAAGTCTGCTTGGCAGAAGTTCTGAAGCAAAGTGGTTGGAGCGTAGGAGCTACCCGTGCGGATCTGTGGCCTTTTCTTTGTCCTAGGATGAAATAAAAACTACTTCGCTAGGGTGCCTGGGATACCTGAGCTCACAATAACCCCAGCTCATTGAATTGATTGGCCTAATTTCCTGGGTTATTTAATTTGGGTGGCAGATAAAACAGTATTTGGAACTTTTGTGGCAAAGTAAAATGTGGCTACATCAGAGAGCAGCGACGTGACACACATCCACGGGCTCTGAGTTTGAGATATGTGGTAGTGGCCTATGGATCCCTTCTTAACTAGCCATAAAGATGCGGTAGGCACAGTTCATATCACCGAGACCAGAAAATGTGTAAGTCTAGTTCAGAATGTCCAGATAGCAGTTGGGTGGCAAAGCCCCTTCCTCTACCCATGTCAGAGGGCACTTAGCTTTACATTTTTGTTTTATTTTAAAGTGTGTGTGCGTGTGTGAGTGCGTGCATGTGTGTGTGTATGTTGCACATGAGTGCAGATGTCTGGGAAGGCGTCAGATCCCTTGGATGTGGAGTTTAGGCATTTGTAAGCTGCCCAGTTAGGGTACTAGGAACCAAACTTGGGACTTCTGTGACAGCAGTATGTGTTCTTAGCCTCTGAGCCAGCTCTTCAGCACCTGCATGGCACTCATGTGTGTGTGTGTGTGTGTTATAGTGTGTATGTGTGAGCATGTACAAGTGTATGGGTGGGTTGTGTATGTGGTGATTGTATAAGTGTGGTATGTGTTTGTGGTGTGGTGCATGTATAGTATGGTGTGGTATGTGCGAGTGTGTGGGTGCAGTATGGTGTGAGTGTGTATCTCTGTGTGAACGTGTGTGATATGGTGTGTGTATGTGTGCATTATTGAGTGTGTGGTGTGGTGATTGTAAATCTCTGTGTGTGTGTGGTGTGGTGTGTGTGTAGGTATGTGTATGTTATTGAGTATATATGTGGTGTGTTATGAGTATGTGTGTGTGTGTGGTATGTGTGCATATGAGTGTGTTTGTGTGTATACTATTGTATGTGAGTGTGAGTGTTTGTATGTGTTTGTATATTACTGAGTATGTGTGTATGGAGTGGTGTGTGTGAGTCTGTGTGTCTGTGTGTAGTGTGGTGTGTATGAGCTGGCTACTGGGAGTTTGACCATGGTCCAGTGATATGAACAACACAAATAGCACACAGTACTACTTCCTCCTCTTCCTCTTCCTCCTCCTCCTCTCCCTCTTCCTTCTCATCCTCTTCCTCCTCTTCTTCCTCCTATTCTCCTCCTCCTTCACGTCCTCTTCTTCCTCTTCCTCATCCTCCTCTTTCTTCTTTTCCTTTTTTCTTTTTCAGGGGGAAAGGTCACAAGAGTGGAGAGTGGACCTGGGAACCCTGGGAAGTAAATGTGATCAGGTTGCATTATGTGAAACTCCCAACTAATCATTAAATATATTATGTTGGGCAAAAATACTGAGTCATTTCTCTAGCCTGGCATTCCTATTTTTCATGCCTGACATATTTCCCAATCAAAGTGTCAGAAATTAAACCCACAAGCAAAGCTTTCTTCCAAGTCAGCCTCCAGCACAGCATTTAGACTCAGAGATCCCTGGAGATGGCTCATGGTAAGCATTGCTCAACTCCGGATGTATGGGCTGAAGGCGCCCAGTAGCCCAACAGTAACATTCTGAGAGGGAGGAGCCTGTGAATGCAGAGGTAGACTTGGACTGAACTCTTTGGCACACCCTCACCTCATGTTCTGGGTGATTCCCTGTGATAAAGAGTATTTTAGTGTATTGTGGAAGCCTTTGCTGATGGAAGAGAAGTTATTTAAGGTTTCCCTAAATCGCTTCACTAACTAGAGCTGGTGTGGCCCGATGGTGGGCATTGGTGACATGTGCTTGTCCCACCTTGTTCCAACCTCTAAAGGCAACAAAGGGGCTTGGTGACGAGAGGACTATTGAGAAGTGAGGCTCTGTTTTTCTCTTGATGTCACATGGATGTGAAGGCATCTTCAGAGTGTGACCCATACTAAGGATCCTGGTCCCTTTAGAACTCTCTTGGCTTCAGGGCTATCCCAGAGGCACTATCTAGAAAGAAAGATACTTAGGCACCTGGAGGGGAAAAAGAAAGTACCTTAATTGTGTACAAAGCCATTTCCAGCAGTGCTGGAATCAGCTTGTGCTGTTCTGGCAAAGTGGCTGAAAACACTGTGCAACCTGGCTGGTTGGATTTTCTTGAGTTGGAAGAAAATACACTGAGCAGCATTGCGGCCCTAAAGAGTGCTCTGTACCAACAGAAACAGTCTCTGAGCTGCTGTCTCATGGCCATCTGCACACACAGATGTGCTAGCAGTACCCAGAACACATGCACAGAGCACATACACACCATGTGCACACAGCATATCGCCAAAATGGTAGGAAACACAGAGACCAGGAGGGAAGAAACAGGAGGGATGGTGCCTAAGAAAGATGCTTCCAAAAAGGCAATTTCCTCAGTGCTGGCTATGGACCATCCAGATACTACGAGTCTTTAACAAGAAGCTGGAATTGTGTCCACGTCCAGTGTCTTGGAGACCCTGCAGAGATCCCACGGATGAGGCTTTGGCTCTGTAAGCCCAACATTACGCAGCTTTAAAAAGACCAGAATCTTTTTAAAGCAGCTTTACAATGGTGAGTTCCTCTGCAGGTTTGATGTTCCCACTGCCTCGGGCCTCTGAACTCCCACACTTCACCTTCAGCCCTGTCTCTTTGTGCAAGGGACACACAGGCTCTGCCCTCTGCTTCCCGGCAGTTCCTTGGTGATACGTCCTCCTCATCTCTCCTCTCGTCTCATCTCATCTCTCCTCTCTTCTTTATTCTCTGTGGTCACAGCACTCAAAGCCACACAGCTCGGACTACATCGACTACTCCACTGAAAAGAGAATGACTTTGCGGAAAGGCCCTGGAGTGGGAGCTGTGGTTTTTGAAGCAGATTACATTTCTGAATGCAGTATTTCAGATGCTCCTGAGCAAGCACTTGGGAACACTCTGTCCTGAGCCCCTTGGTGCCCCAGTTGTGGGTTGCCTAGTATTGCTTTGGGTAAGGAAGTCTGTCTCTAGCATCCTTAGATGAACAGCCAGGGAAAAGGATTTCCACCATCCCAAGAAGAACTGCTTCCCACATGCTTTCCCAGGGACACTGGTTCTGTAGTAGACTGAAAAGAAGCTCCAGGACCTAGTGGCACCTACTTGTAACTCTAGCTATTCAGGAGGTAGGAGGATTCCAAATTCAAAGCCTGTAAGTTCAAAAGGCTTGAGGAGACCCTAAAGAAAATAAATAAGAAGTTAGGAAGAAAGGAGGAAGGAGGAAAGGAAGGAAGGGAGGAAGGAAGAGAGGGAAGAAGGGAGGGAGGGAAGAAGGGAGGGAGGGAGGAAGGAACAAAAGAAGAAAAAGAGAAGTAGTAGAGTTACTTCCAGCTTATGGGAGAGCCTCAGTTTCTACTCTGGGACAGTCCCATGATGAGGTGATCTGCTTGAGATAGCTACCCTATCTTGGTGACTTTAGCCTTGGGGCTGGGTTACCAACTTTAGAAAAAGAGCAGAACTGAACAGCTTCTACCCCAGAGTTTAAGGCAGAAAAGTGTCAGAATGAAGGCAGTGAGTGAGTGCTGAGCTCTTGCCCTGTCTTAGTTGTCACCAGGCATCAATACACCCACATGAAAAGACTGCGCTTCCGACAGAAGTGGCTGTATGTCCTGTTATGTTAATAGACGTACTCAGAGTAGGGTAACATTGGGTTAGGATGGAACTGAATCTTATGTCTGTATAAGAGGGACACACCCATGCTGGGACAGAGAATACAGTGACAGAGCCTCAATCCAGGCCTGCAGGTGTGTGGGAAGCAGGCCAGTGGAGCCTGGGGAAAGAACACAGGATAGCTGGCATTAAACACTAATCAGAACACCATGTAAAAGCTAGATATGATGGTACCCTTCCATGACTCCAGAACACCATGTAAAAGTTAGATGTGCTGGTATTCTTCCGTGACCCCAGAGCAGAAAGATGCCCATAGACCCTGGAGCTCCCTGGTCAACAAGTTGAACTGGTGTGCTCTAGAATTAATGAGAGACCTTGAAAAAAATAAGGCCCAGAGCAATTGTGAAAGACATTGGATGTCCGCTTCTGGCCTCCACATACAAATGCATGCAATACACCTGCACACACACATGCACACAGCCACATGAATGCATGCATATGCTGTACACACACACACACACACACACACACACACACACTCTTCATTGTATCTTGATAGTCCATCTGAAGGCACTGCACCATAGTTAGTCCTTGAAATGCATACTTGGATTAACAGTATTCTGTTATATCAAATGCCAAAGGCACCCTGGGTACACTCTTCTTGTTACACTAGATATTTTTCATTCCTCTCTCCAGATCTACAAAAAAAAAAAAAAAAAAAAAAAAAAAAAACAAAACAAAACAGAGCTGAGAAAAGTTAGGTAACTTGACTTGGAATCCTACCAAACACAGACAATTGGAGAGTTCATTATAGCTTTTGTCGATACACATAATTGGCCTGTCTACACCCATAATTAGCTTTGTCACGTGGCCAAAAGGCCAATTCAGTTCCACCACCAGCTGTTGTTATGGCTGAACTGACAGTCAGTCATGACCACATGAATCCCAAGATCCACGTATGAGTCAGGACTCACATCTGAATTTCTAGGAGTAAATGCAAGAACTGGGGTCCCCTACAGGGTTCAGCTTGGCAAGCTGATGTCGCAGTAAAGCCTTGGAATCCTGGGCACGACAGAGTATCCAGATGGGGAGGTTCTGGGGTTCCAGTTCCAGGCTCCGTCTCTCAGCACTGAGCTCTGTTTTCCATCTGCCCGCCTGGGCTTTTGCTGTCCCTTTTTCTTCCCAAGAGCCCAGATTCTGCTCCTGTACTTCACGGGTCCCAACATGTGGAGGGCACTCTGATCCCTTCAGTCTCCACCCTCAGCAGCTGAATGAACCACGGTGCCTGCAGGCCAGCTCAAACACTGCACTCGCAGGGCTTGGGACGTCTTCATCGTAAGGCCAAACCATTCCCTCAGTGGGCATATGTGGCGTGCACACTCTCTTCATATGGTGGCAAAGGTGACTTCTGACTGCTCCATCTGTGCATTTTTATCAAATATAAACCCTAAAAGTATGTGGCCCCACCCCTCTGATGCCTCATGGAAGACTCATGTGCCTATGTAGACCCCACGGCCTTCCCATAGCACATGGAGTGGGGACCCCACAGTGCCAACAAGATGAACACTGGCATGCTTAGTGACCCCACGTTTCCAGTGTGCCTGGAACATACTGGGGAGTAGGGGGTGCTTTCTAATTAACGAAATGGAAGTCATAGTGAGTTGTTATGCTCCTGTCTTCTTGAATATTGCTAACACCTCACTTCTTTTTTTTATATATTTTAAGATTTATTTATTTTACTGATGAGTACACTGTAGCTGTGTTCTTACCAGAAGAGGGCATTAGATTCCATTATAGATGGTTATGAGCCATCATATGGTTGCTGGGATTTGAACTCAGGACCTCTGGAAAAGCAGTCAGTGCTTTTAACCACCGAGCCATCTCTCTAGCCTGACACCTCACTTTTAAGTCAAGTGCATCCCCCTGGGAAGCTCTGCTTTTTCTGATGGACTCTGCATCCTTTGAGGTGACAGCATTAAGAGGCTGGCTGGGAGGACAGTTGTGCTGTGGTGAAGGAAAAGTGGTCCTGAGAGCCCTGTGATGCTGCTTAGGGGCATTTGCTTCCGTGTCCAGCATGACAGAGGTCCTGGGAATCCTTCAAGAGATACTCTTGAAGGCTGGGATGGGCAACCTGTCTAGTAAAGGCTGGAATGGTCTCAGCTCTGTCTTCCTGTCTTTTTTATTTTGCTTCCTATCCTGGGAGGCTGCCAGAGGAAGGGTAACCCCCTAGCCAAGGAAGGATCACAGAACCTCCGCGCTGTTCTGAGAGGCTAGCTGTCTCGGGTAGCCTGCATCCATCTTCCTAAGTATGAGGTTCTGACTTGGCTTTTCTTAAAGGGGAGAAAAAAAAAGGAAAGGGAAATTGATGGTTTCTAAGAACTACAAAGCATATCGGAGGCATTTGGAAAAACCTGCCTTGCTGTTGCCGTAAGCTCAGGATGGCAATTTAATTAGTCTGTCATGCAAGATCATTAATTTATCAAAAGCCCGAGTTCCACATGAGACAGGTTATTAGTGGGGGACACCATCAATGTTATTCTTTATAGTCAAATACACAGAATTTGCCAGGCTACAGAACAAATCACATTTTGCTCTGTTGCCAATAGGAAAATCTATTTCTTGATATTGTTTAGAGCAGAAAACTACATATTGATTTTAAAATACAAATGAATAAAGCAGGTCCCCAAACTCAGCTATAACATGATGAAGAAGAATAAGAAGGAGTAAGTGGAAGTCAGCAGATATAACAAAAGAAAGGCTCCAGGAAATGAAGAAGAAGGAGTGGGGGGAGGAAGAAGAAGAAGAAAAACAAGAAGAAGAAGGAGGAGGAAGAGGAGGAGAGGAAGTAGAAGAAGAGGAAGAAAGAGAAGAAGAAGGAGAAGAAGAAGGAGAAGAAGAAGGAGAAGGAGGAGGAGGAGGAGGAAGAGGAGGAGGAAGAGGAAACAGTTTTAGATGGAGGTGTTACTGAAACCCCAGCAAGACTCTCTTACATGATATCGTGTCTCATTCAGTGAATAAAAAAGAGGAAATTATTTATTTCCTTCTGGGTGGTCAGGGAAGAAGTCTGACCATCAAATTCCATGTTAAAAAGTCAAGTGCAGGTCCACATCTGTAATCCCAACTCCTACTGTGAGACATAAGGTGGAGACAGGGGAGTCGCCAGAAGCCTGACACACACAGCACAGCAATAGAAACAAGAGAGAGCCTGACTTGACAAGGTAGAAGTTGAGAATCGATTCCTGAAAGTTGTCCTATAATGTCATGGCACTCACAACACACACACACATACACTCACACAGACATATTCACAGACAACACATCCTCAGACACACAGAGACATACACAGACACACACACAAACACAGACAGACACACACACACACACACACACAGACATATTCACACAGACAACACACCCTCAGACACACACGGACACACTCACACAGACACATACACTCACAGCCACTCACACACACACAGAGACACAGACAGACAGACAGACAGACACACACACACACACACACACACAGACACTTAAACACAGACATTCACACAGACAACATACCCTCAGACACCCAGAGACATACACATACACTCATACACAGACATACTCACACAGACAACACACCCTCAGACACACAGAGACACACACAGACACACACAGACATACTCACACAGAAACACATAACCTCAGACATACATACACACACACACAAACACAGACAGATACACAGACATACACATACATTCACACACAGACAGACACACACAGAAACACATGACCTCAGATATATATACACACACAGACACACACCCTCACACACACACATACACACAGATGCACATAAAATTAAGTATGTAATTTAAGACTTTATACTAAAGTAACAATGGCTCGGGTATTATAGTGATTCAGACTATAAGGAGCGAGCGATTGAGACCATGAAAGATGTTTGATGAAGTGGAGAAAACAATCAATCTGTCCTTGTGAATATTTGTCCCAAATTTGTCTCGTAGTGTCCATCCGGTGGTGAGACCAGTCAGACAGCACACTCCCATGAGAACAGTACACCCAGCTCCATGTTCAGGACTGCAACCGACAGAGACCTTGGTGGGGTTTTTTTTTTTGTTTGTTTGTTTGTTTTTTTGTTTTTTTGTTTTTTAAGAATGTTAGAAGGGCTTTGCAGCTGTGGACTTACTGATGCATACAGAGATTAATCCTAAGCAGGGTTACATGTCACTTTCAGACCAAAGCAAATGGTTTTAAATTAGTGCGTTTGTGGTTATTGTTGTTGCTGCTGTGACAAAACGCCAGATGAAAACACCTTAAGGAATAAAGGATTTATGTTGACTCACAACTTTAAGACATAGTCCAGCATGGCAAGGAAGGCGTGGTAGCAAGAGTGTGAGGCAGCATGCCACAGCATGCCACATCACGTCTGCACAATGCTGGTGCCCAGGACTTTCCCTCCCTCTCTCCCTCCC
>NW_022196905.1:262703554-262710230 GCF_008632895.1 Mastomys coucha | reverse complement strand
TCCCTCCCTCCTCCCTCTCTCTGTGTCTCTGTCTCTGTCTCTCTCTCTCTCTTTCTCTCTCCTTCTCTCTTGTTGCTATAGTGACATGCATGTATGCAGGCATGTGGCCATGCATGAGTGTGGAGGTCAGAGCATAACTTGGCAGAGCTGGTTTTCTCCTTTACCATTGTATGGGTCCCAAGGATTGAACTGAAGTCACTGGGCTCACATGACCCATGCGTCTCCCTGCTGAGCCATCTCCCTGGCTCTGCCCTCCTTTTTTTATTCAGTTCAGACTCTGAGCATAGGGTGGTCAGAGTCTCACTCTTGCCTTGTCTTCCCCTCTCAGTTAATCATCTCTGGAAACCCCTTGAAGACACACCCAGAGATGTGTTTCTATGGTGAATGTACATCCTGTCAGGTTGACCATGAAGATTAACCATCACACCTTGGTCTCAACTCTTTCTTGTATGTATAAAGTGGATCCTCCTTATTGTCCAGATCCTTCTGTCTCTTCTCTTCTCCATTTTGTAGTTTATGCCAAAGATCCCCTATCTTGCTTCCCGAGACTCTTGGGCCATGGCATCTTCTGTTCATGCTCTGTCAAGCACATGCTCCCTCTTCACCTTCTCAGAGAATCCTATGATACAAAGTGGTACACTGCTGTGGCTCTAATTTGCTCATTTATGACACTCTTCTGGAGATCCTGGAGTCCATTAACCTTCTGTTTGGTGACATCCATCTTCTCACATACACAAGCACTGTGGCCGAGAGCTCAGGGGCCAGGGCTGAGAAGTTAGACCACCTGAAACACACCCAGGCTCCTCCACGTATCAGCTGTTTTTCCTTGGGTACAGCACTTAAACTCTGCCTCGATTTCCTTTCATGGGAGTGTAAAACACTGGCTATTCAACATTGCTCTTAACAGGGGATACATGCTTAGAGGATGGCCAGGAAAAGCACTAGTGACATTTAAGAAGATGATCAATGAAATCAGAGGGGGTTCTTTAAAATAACTTTCAGTCAGGGAACATGAAGAAAGAAATGGAATGAAGCAGCAGATCCTGGGGCACTGCAGAGCAAGGGGTGCTGCAGAGCTTGGGGCGGCCTTCTATTGTAGCTCGCCAGTGTGCTTGACCTTGAGTTCAGGACCTCAACTGGACTTAGGTTGGGTTTGCACTTGGGGTTGAATTTAGGTTGGGGTTGTCTTCTCAGCTGCTGGTCCGGATGTTTATGTGCTGTTCCATAAGGAGTCAGTGCATCAGAACAGAAGGCCTGGCCTGGCCTGAGGCTGCTCTGTAGCCCTGGGAATTATACAAAGGAAACTGCAGGTCAATGCACACATAGGTCTGTGTAGACCTTCTATGGCAAAGCAGGATGCACACACATTCTCACCCACTGCTCTTTCTCATGGGGTAGAGGGCATGTGGGGGCCACGGGGCCCAGTTTCTCTGAGCATGAAGTTACAGCACACTCCCCCTGCTTGCCAGCCCTGTCTATATATCTCTTCTGATAGGATAACCAGAGTCAGTGTTGGGTCTGGTTAGCCTCTAGTCTCTCTATTTCCATTTCCTTCTCTTCATTCTCTTAAAATTCCTAACACACATTTTTAAAATGCAATTAATTTGCATTTTGAGTGGCTAGCTCTGCAAGATTTTGCATGTTTCCCACAATGCTATTGACTTGCGTGAAATAGCAGAACAGCGGCGTCCTGGGAAGAGGCCACATGAACCAAAGCAAACTCAGGAACAGCACTGCAGGCCTTCTGTGAAGGCAGGGAAGCCTCGGTCTGGGTAGAAAAAGACCCCTGGGCTGGTGCGGTGTTATGGGTGACAAGGTTGGGGATATTGTTGTGTGTGCAGATGAAGAGAAAGTGTGGCTTTGTTTATGTTGTGCCCATAGCAGCCAGCAAATGCACCCTGCAGGGAGAAGGGCATCTCCCATGCTTCTGCGCCTCTCTGGGCTGTGGGAATCAACACTCCAGGTTGGGAGAAGTAGAACCCATCAAGGGCACAGGTAGACAAGATGAACCCTGGTGGCTGCACCAGCTTCCCAGCATCTGGAGTTGACACAGTATTGTCTTAGAAGAGGAGCCAATAGACAGAGGGACAACCCTGCAGGGGACAAGAGGAAGCAGCCGGCAGGATGAAGTGGGCAGAGGAGAAAGGGCCACTGTGAGCTACCCTGCTCTGCCTGTAGGTGCTAAGTTACCTGAGTTTCTCAAGCATGGGACTCTCTCTGCCTCAAGTACCCTTTTCATCTGCATGTGGGAAAGTGATGAATGAATAAATTAATGAATGAGTGATGAGCTGTTGAACTCCCATGCAAGTCCCAGAAAGTTTTAAGGTGGGGTTGTGGGGGGATACGAATAAAGCTGAGCATTCTATACCATGAGATGGACTGGGCTTGTCCTGAATGGCTGCAGTAAGCTGCTGATGTGCAGAAGGCAGAGCTGACAGGGAGCTCAGCATGTCAGAGCATGTGAGAGCATGTCAGAGCCCAAGAGTGGAAGGGCATGAGGGCAGAAGGAGAGATAAAAGGACACATTACTACATACCTGCTAAGTCCATATGATTGTGAGACTACATCATAATTATTAAATTGATTTTAAGTAATTGGGATACATGGTTGATGCGCGCGCGCGCGTGTGTGTGTGTGTGTGTGTGTGTGTGTGTGTGTGTGTGTGTGTTACATGCGTGTGAGCGCATGGAAGCCAGAGCAGGACACTGTATGCCTTCCTGTTCTGCTTTCCACAATATTCCCTTGAGACAGGGTTTGTTCTATATTGGAAGCCTGCCATTTGGGCAAGGCTGGCTGGCCAGCAAGTTCTCAGGCTCTGCCTGTCTCTGCGCCCCAGTTTCAGATGGGTTTATAGACACATATGGCCATGCCAAGCTTCTTATGCTGATGCTAGAGATTTGAGCTCAGAGGCACATGCTTTAGAGCAAGCACTCTTTCCCACTGAACCACATTCTCCAGCTGCTAGGATGGTTAGTCCTTATTAAATCATTGACATGACTTAAAGTCACCTAGAAGACACAACACTGGACATATATGTACAGGGGTCTCCAGTTTAGGTTAACTGAAGAGGGATGACCCACCTTAACTGTGGGGAGCAACATCCACAGGCTGGAGTCTCAGGTTGCACAAAAAGGAGAGAGCGAGCTGAGCACCAGCGTCCATCTCTCTCCGCTTCCTGACTGACCAGCGGCTTCAGGCTCCTGCAGCCACACCTTCCCCCGTGATGTACTGCAGAGAACTGTGAGCCAAGATAAACCCTTCCTTCCTTAAGCTGCTTTTGTCTGGTATTTTTGACTCAGCAACAGGAAACATAATAAATGCGGTCACTATTTCAAAATTAGTGATTACTGACTGAGCAGTGATTCCTTCTACTGATGGATCTACAACTTACAGCTGTCTTTAGAATTCTAACAAGGACGTTTTCTTTAAGAACAGATATCTAGGCACATTGAAGCCAAGTTTCAGAAGCACTTCTTTATACTGATTAGAGTATTAAAGATAATATAAAATGATAGTTATTGTTGTTACACATTCATGTATGTAGACCAGCTTGTTGTATCTATCTATGATATAGAGAGATCTGTATACACCGTCACTCTCCTAAAGACATTTGGGGGCTTTCTTCTGCGTGGCCTTCCTACATTACATTGTCTCTCTGATCTTCAAACTTGCCTTTGCAGTTTAGTTTGAAATCATTGACATCTTTGGTATTTCTTCATTTATTTATTTCTTTTTTCTTTTTTTCTTTTTTCTTTTTTTTTTTTTTTTTTTTTTTTTTTTCTTTTTGGTTTTTCGAGACAGGGTTTCTCTGTATAGCCCTGGCTATCCTGGAACTCACTCTGTAGACCAGGCTGGCCTCGAACTCAGAAATCCACCTGCCTCTGCCTCCCAAGCGCTGGGATTAAAGGCGTGCGCCACCACTGCCCTGTCATTTATTTATTTCTTATGCAAGGAATTGAACCCAGGGCCCACGTGTCAGCTGCAAGTTCTATAACGGGTCACATAGGAAAATTTTCCCTACACAGACATCGGGTACAGGATGACTCAGACCGCATTGTGCCACAGGGAGGACTGGAGGACCAGCTCTGCTACAGAGTATAGAAACATTTTAGCTTAAATATCCACATTGGCGCTGCCTGTTCAAAGTATCTTTCTTCAACAGACTCTTTGAAGACAAAAGTTGCCAAGTAAGTTACCTCTACTCTACTATGTGTTTAAAAGTGTTTTGCCAAATTTAGATGTTACAAAAAGCATAACCTTTCTCAATTTTACCCTATTCCAGTAAAATAACATTGGCTAAATTTGGAGTGCTATACCCAGATTCATTCCAAAGCCCACTTATCTGAGCTTCCAGACTAACGCTTGTGCACTACCCTCAGCTTGTGTGCAGTTCTTTACATTTTATTTCATGCTTTCTTCACTTCAGTGGCGAGATAAATTTGTTATTTCCTTATTTGCAAGTCTTTCTTTGAATACATTCCATTCCCTGGAAGTGCTAAAAATTCTAGAAGAAGATGTGTGTGTGTGTGTGTGTGTGTGTGTGTGCACGTTCATGTGTGTGTGTGTGAGTGTGTATGTGTATGTGTGTGTGTGTGTGTGTGTGTGTGTGTGTGTGTGTGTGTGCTGCATGCACTGATTCTCAGGATTAAAGATTTATATGGATTTAGAAAAAAAAATCCTTTCCCAAATTTAGAGGGTTTACTTACAAGACTTCCATATTATTATTGAATGCATTGGTTAACTCTATTTTCAGTATAGGATCAAGGTTGACCAATAGAGAAAGTCCACATTGCTGAAAATTTTGTATCTGCATCACCTTCCAAATCATTACATTTTTAAAGATTAATTTTTCTCCAAAACTTAATTTTTGTTAGTGCAAAAAGAACATGCTCTCCTCACTCTTTGTCCTCTTCACCCAACCTCTCCCCAGCCCTCCCCACCAGAGAACTGTACATGGTGTCCAGGGATGAAGTGATCAGGGAGCCTTTGGCCCACACCCTGCCTACAACCTGAGCACCCAGCTCACACATATTCCTTGGCAGATTTCGACTTAGGGTGGGCGGGGTGCCTTCAATGCCAGGTCATGAGCAAAGAAGCAGTGCACCTCCAAGGATGACCAAAGAAGATGCCGCACAGCCGATATAGATGGCAGGACCAAATTCATCCTTGACATTCATGGGTATCAGGGGGTTATAAAAGTCTGTGACAATCCCATGACCAACCAGGAGCATGCTACCAAGGCAGCAAGACCTATCACCATGAAAACGATGCCTCCAGTCTCCACTAAATGGGCCTTCTTTGCTTTGTCTTCTGTGACTCTCCTCCAGCTAAGAGCTGGTTCAGACCTTGCCTTGCCACAAATAGCCACGCCTGTCTCCAAGCTCCTGCTACTATCCCATGCCTCCAAAGACTGAAGATTGGCCCACAACATGCTGACGGACTCGGGGAGGGGTTTTTCTCTACCAACCTGCTTATAACCAAGAGAGTTCAATAATGATGGAGGACTGAAAGCACACCATGCCTCGGTCTCATTTTTTAACCCCTTCCCGCATTCCGGTTCCCTTAATTTTTCACAGGCTCTTACTCCCATTCCAGAAGACCCGTTCGTGTGTGTTCTCTCCCAGAGAGCATGTACTTCATGCCCATCAGTGGTAACAAACATAGCCAGGAAGGCCAGCACCGGGGATTCCACCATTAGGGCTCCAGTGTTCGGTAGGCTGCCGGCAGAACAAGCATGGAGTTGTACACTTTGCTGCTCCTCAAGCTGGTACTCTGCGCAACATACTCTGTTCAGAGCCCTTCACCTGGCCTGGGCCGTGCTGACATTGCCTGCATAGAAGCTCATCTGCCAATGTGGGATAGCAGTACTCGCTTTTAGGCCCACCCAGCCAAGCATGACCATCAAAAAGCCCAGCAATTGAAGGCCTAAAATGGCTATTTCTGTCTCAGAAAAGATGGAATGCACCAGGAGGGCAACCCCACCATAATACAAAATCTGGGGAGCAACACAAGAAAATTAGATGGAGATTTAAGTCACCCAGAGACAAAAGAAAATCCACTCTAGTGGAGAGGCCGTCTCACAGCAGAAGTGACCGTCTCACAGCAGAGGAAAGCGGCTTCACTCAAAGGACTGGTTCCATACGAAATCAGCCCTGGGTGGCTCAGAGACTACCCAGGGAAGTGGAGAGGTCATTAGGGTGTGACCCCCAAAAAGTATGTGGGGCCTGCAGCTCCAGGCTGCAGTGCCCTGTAGATGGAGCTGGGCAATGACTCAGCAGGTAAGCTTTTTTTCTTTTTCTTTCTTAATATGTATGTTAGCATCTCTATATGTATGACACATCTGTGTAGTTGCCTGAAGAGCCCACAAAAGGTCATCGGATTCCCCTGGAGCTGGAGTGACAGGTGGTGTGAACTGCTGTTCATGGGGGCTGGAACCTCTACCCCTGTTCTTGCAGAGAACAGACACACACCCTGAGCAGAACACAGTCGGAGCTGCTAAGCCATGTTCCAGCCTAGAAATGTTACATTGTATAGTCTATTCTGATACTTAAAATCTTTGATGCGGATTATTTGCTGTTTGACAGGCAGGAAAAAAAAAAACATAGCTTAAAAAATATAATTACTCGGGTGGTGGTGGCGCATGCCTTTAATCCCAGCACTTGGGAGGCAGAGGCAG
>NW_022196905.1:262692537-262703544 GCF_008632895.1 Mastomys coucha | reverse complement strand
AAAAATCATAGTTTAAAAATAGAGGAAAAATATAATTACTCAATATTCATGAACCAAAACCAGAGCCAAATGTAGTTTATGTTGGCTTCTTAGTGGGGATGATGTTACTTCTAAGTCAATACTGTATGCCTTGTTAGTTCGGTATTCATGTCATTACTTCAAAATAAGAAGCTGGGGTGTGGCTTAGTGGTAGAGTGTGTGCTTAGCATGCATGTGGGCATGGTTGGACATCCCAGTGAAAATCAGGAACAGAACAAAACACGCCATTTCTCGTGTTACACTTTTAACTGAATTTGCAATTATTTACAATAAGGTCATCAGCCTCATCCCCATCAGAGAGAACTTCCAAACACTTTGCTTGAAAAAAAAAAAAAGTGAAACCCATGGAAAAATCCACCACTGTGGTTTCTTCAATTATCTTCTGCTTGGAGGATTTGGTGACACCACTGGGCACAGGCGTCATTTATCTGTTTGCGAATTTCCCTTCTGTTGAGCCAGACAACAACCTCCAATGTTTTGCTTTTACAAATGTAACTGGGAAAGCTAGGGGACTGCAGACAGCAAAATTAAATTAACAGACGGGTTGTCAGGCCTAAATGAAAATCTTGCTACTTGAATGCATCTCCTGCCACCCATCTTCCTGGCTGCTTGTGGGTTCTCTTAAAGCAATATGAGCTTATTGAGTAGACATCCAGACCCATAGAGTGATTTGGATGTCCTGGGCTCCAGGAGCTCATCAGCTGTCTTGAGGGATGGAAATGTGCAGCCTTTTTTTTCTTGTAGCAAACTCTTCTTGTTGTTTTGCTCATTCGATGCAAAAACAAAACTAAACAAAAAACAAACAACCCAACCAACCAAACAAACAAACAAACACCAGTAAGCAGAGGAAGAGCTTACATACACACACACACCAAAACCACGGTAGCCACCATTTCAGCCTGCCCCTCCTGTGTAGGGCCAGCCGGGCCTTCCAGTTTCATAAGCAGGTCTCTGGGTCATCCTGACTTGGCTGGCTGGGTCCTGGCTGCTGTGTGCACAGTTAAAAGCAAGGGAGGGGGTTCCACCGTGTCAAACAATGAGAAGCACAGTGACACTGAGGGTGCCACCATGATAGCAAGACTGGAAGAACACCCATCTCCTCTGTACTGAACAGTAGCAACACGTTAAGGACTACCACATTGTCCTTAAAAGAAAGGAGTTTACTGAACTACATCAAAGATCTGGAAAATAGATAAAGGAAGTAATTCTCACCTCAGGGCTAGCCACCCAATAAGAAGCTTTATTTTAAAGTCTGATTTAGATTACTGCATTTCAGTCTTCTTTTAGCCCGTATATTTTAATTTGTGCATCCTGAACACCTTTTTTAAAGATTCATTTTATTTTTAATTGTGTGCATGTGTGTGTGCCTGTGTGAGTGTGCTTGTGTGTGTGCCTGTGTGTGCCTATGTGAATAGGTAAGTGTATGTGGAGAGACCAGAGAAAGTGCCAGGCTCCCCCCGCCCCCATCGCTTTCCATCTATGCTTTAAGGGCAGGGTCTCTCTCAGAGCCTACAGTTTGAGGAGTGTCAGCTATGCTGGAAGCCAGTGATCCCCAGCGATTTTCCTGTCTCCAGCCTCTCAGGGCTGCAGTTAAAGATGTGGGCAGATGCCTGGCTTGTTATGTGGATGCTGGGACCCAAACTCTGGTACTCACTGTTGCTCAGTCAGGGCTCTCAATCACTGAGCCAGCTCTGCAACCATCCTCCACCACCACCCACTCAGGTCTTCTCTGAAGGTCCTAGCAACAGAGCTGAGGCAGAAAACCTGTGTAACCCAGCTGCCCCCATTCTTGTGGCTCCCTGAGCACATACTGCCTGATTTTGTGGTACTGTCACCGGTCTCATGTGGCTCAGGCTACCTCAGACTCACTGGGATGAGGATGGCCTTGGATTTCTGATCCTTTTACCTCTTTCACATGTGCTAGGATTCCCGTGTGCACAATTACACCTGGTTTGTGTGGTACAATGGAGTCAAACTCTGGTTCATGAGATCTATGCAAGTATTCTACCAACGGAGCTTCAAGGCTAGGCCTAGAAAGGATCCCTTAAAATCTCCCTTCTGAAATCCATTTCCTAAGCCTTTCCTGATTCTAAAAGCTCTTTGTAAAGATCCTTTGGAGAACCAGACTATTTCATACAATGGTTTGCTATAATTCTCTTATTAGAAATTTAGGTTGCTCATAATTTTCATAATTTTCTATTAAGTGATCTAGAGGGGTGCAAAGGTTGTGCAAAAATAATAGTTTATATTTGGGTTGTTTTCCTGGGTTAGATTATCTCAGAAGGAAAATGACTGCAAACCCGGCATAAATATGTTTAGAGCTCCTGACAGTACCCCTCCTTGTTTTCTGAAAGGTTGAAACAACAGTCTTTGCTCCCATTGATACCCACTGCTGCTCTGTACCTCTCATTGTGGGAACACAGTGCTGCGTGCAAGAGGCAGGGACGACAGAGGGCTCTGGTTGGCAGGAGTGGGGGAGACCGAAAGGTCATGTCTCCACCTCAGACGCAGGGCTGTGGCTGGGTCCGAGACTGAGCTGGAGTTCCTCTCTTTGTAAACATGCATGTGCACACCTCTTTTCGTGCACACCCGCATACACTGTGTAGGGCACAAACACACTGAGAACCTATTTGCTCCTGTGTCTACCCACATTTATAAATAACCCCGTCCCCACCTGCACCATCCATCTCTCTTATAGCTTTACAGGGTGGCCTTATTAAATTGCTATTTTGGTATTCATAGCATGTATTTTATTATGCTGCAGCCATAGCACCTTGGGGGAACACGGCCCCATAAATAAAATATTCACCCATCACTGCAGCCCAGGTTCTCCTCTGCTCCCTTGCCTTCTGTGTTGTTTTTTTTGTTTGTGTTTTGTTGTTGTTGTTGTTGTTTTCTTAATTAGAACCAAAGCATTGAGTGAGTAAAGTCTGACCTTGCTGGGATCTGGGGTAAAATCAACTGTAGATCAAGGGTGATGAGAACTCTGGCTACACCTGGACTGGGTTTCAAGCTTATCCAGGAGCAGCGGAGCATCAAGGTGCTCTCTGGGCTTCCTTTGCCAGCAGAAACATCCCGTCCTCTTCATGCCTGTCCTTGAAAGGGTTTCAGAACATTTCTAAAGGTTCCACACAAGCACCGCAGTCACAAGGATGCTCCTAAGCATCTTCAGGTGACTTTGACAGTATGCAAACAGCATAGGGCATGCCTACTCCACACAACTGCCCTGCATAGTTCAGGTTAGACTTCGAATGAGGCCTCCCAGTGCAATCAGGATGCTGTTAGGTAAACATGAGGTGCCCAAGGCCTACTGCCTCGAAGAGATCCATCTGTCTCTGTTTCTGGAGTTCAGAGATTAAAGGTGTGTGCCACCACAGAAAGCATAATAATATGTTTAAAAATATAACTTCTCATACCACTGTGGATGTACTTCTACTTTTATCCAAAGAAGAAATTTTCAGGTGCAAGAAAGGCAGTCACCTGGACTTTCTTCTTCTCAACCTTCATCATGATGGATGCTGTCCATCAGCCTTTGGAAGGTAAGTACAACTCTGCACTTCTGATTGGGGAGAAAATTAGGGATGATATCTGTGGGAGTTTCCTGGACCTGCACAAACTCATTTTTAGAAAGAGATGGATGGAGTCAAGTATTGAGAACATGCTGTGTGTCTGGAGAAAGAACATGCAAAAGAAACATTCTACAGAATGGGGGAGATGGGAACCTCACTGCTAGAAACAGACATAACATGGAAGCCAGATTTTCACGGGATGGGAGGGAAGCTCCTGTTTTAAACTTATTTCTCTGAACACTGTGAAGAGGTGAGTTAGCTACTTACTGTTATCCAGAGGATGATACTCTCAGTGGTCCAGGCACAAGAATAGCTCACGACACTAGCAGGCTGTTCCTTCATGGAGCCTGCATCCTGTGGAAGAAACAAGCAGAGGGTACAGGAAGCTGCTCTAGGAACATCTTTGTCTTCCAGAGTAGTCCAGGCCATATGGAAGGACTTGTCCCAAGTTGCTGTGAGACCAAAAACAGAGGCAAGCACATTACAAGGGATGCTGCTGACTGGGGACTTGTAGATACACGGCTGGGGGCGAGGGCAGCAAGACCTGTGGATCCTGGAACTTGGGTAGAGGGAGGGTGTCTGTACTCGTTATCAGGACAGGGTGACTTCAAGCAGGGTGGGACGCACTTGGTCCACCTGTGATCGTAGAGTCAAGCACTCTCCTGACCTGTGTCTGTGTTGTAAAGCTCCAAGCATCTGTGCTGAACTGTCAGCTGTTTGTAGTTTGCTGGGAAACATTGGCCTAAGAGTAGCACCAAGACTTCACAGCGGTGAGGGGATGTGAAGGGATGGGAGAGACCATCCCTTCTGGTGGAATCTACCATAGAAACGAGGACCCAAAAAAAGGCAGGAGGAACAAGAAGTGTCCTTGTTATCTTCTGCTATTTTTATGCTTGTGAACTCTCCCATAACAAGCATCTCACAGTCTGAGAGACTAGGAGTCAAACGTTAAGGCTTAGTCAGGTTAGATTCCCCTGCAGTCCTCACCCCGTGCAACTCATGGTCTCCCTCTAGACAACTATGTCCTGCTCTTTTTTTATTTTTTATTTTGCTTTTTATAAGGATCTGAATCAGACTGGCTTAGAGGCCTGTTTCACTCTCTTCTGGTGTCTATAATAAAATTAGAAATAGCAGACAAATGTTTCTGAGTTATAAGAGGCTGGAAGGCCAAGGTCAGGGTGCAGGTAGATTTGTTATCTGGTCAGGACTCACTCTGGTTCATGGCAGTGCTTTCTTCCTGCAGCCTGTTACAAGGACCTGTTTCAATAATCAAACAGACTGATAGTCTGATATCAGGGGTTACAAACACAGATGGTAATGCACCCACTGATATCAGAATAGCTATCATGACCCCAAGGCCCACTCCAATACACAGAGATTAGTCATCAGTGTGTGATTTGGATAGGGGGGAGTGAAAAACACTGGGACCATGGTAAAAAGTCATTTTTTCATTCATAATCCCTTTGTCCTAGTTAACATTAACTGTCAATCTGTTACATCCTAAAAATCATCTAAAAATGAGTCTCAACTGGGTAATTGTCTTTTTCAACTTGGTCTGTATACATCTGTGAAGGATTGTCTTGTTGTCATAACTGACATAGGATGTATAGGATGAGCCCAGCCCACTGCAGATGATGCCATCCCTAGGCATGTAGTCCCAGGCTGTAGAAGAAAGCTAGTTAACCATGAGCTAGTTAGTGACTGAGCTAGTGAGAGCTAAAAAGCAGTATTTCTCCATGGTTTCTATTTCAAGATACAGCTTGGGGTCCTGCCTTGATTTCCTTAATGGTGGACTATGACCTGGAAATGTAAGCCAAATAAATCCTCTCCTCCCCAAGCTAATGTTTTATTACAGCAATGAAAAAAGAAACCAGAACAACCCTCAAAGGCCTGTTTCCAAACAGAGCTCCATTCTGAGGTATTGGGGTTAGGATTCTGACCTATGACCTTGAAGGGGCACAGTTAAGACCTTTACCCTAGTTACAGCAATAAGCCCCCCTTTGCCTGAGAGGCCATTACAACTGGGCTTTTCCTGCCGTACATCTGATCACCTGACCCATGACACTCCACAGACTCTTCTGTAGAAGAGTGGAGCTCAAGTAAGGTAAGTGACCTGCCCAAACCAGCAAAACAGAAACATCCAGAAGCAGATGTCGAACTTGGAAGTGCTCACTGCTGTTGTCCCAGAAGCCTGTCTCAGAGTGCTCATTTTGTAGCTATGGTCAGACTTTCTATTTCCAGCTCTTTGATGGATTCTCCAGCTCCCAAGTTAGTCCACTTTCCCATTTGTAAAAGCCACCAGGCATGTGGGGGTTGTAATGGCCAGAGAGATGGCATAGAAGGTCACGCCTTCAATGTATGAGCTTAAGGGGCGCTCAGAAAGCACTCTGGGAAATGCGATGCCTCCAACAGAGCACCATACTCGTAGTTGTTCTTCGGGGTAGTTGAGATCTTTGATGGCTACGTGTAAAGTGCCTAGTGCTTGGTTCTCAGTGTTGTTCACAGTGGCAGCCATTGCTGTTGTGCCCTTCCTCTTCCAGTTGCCATCACTGCGTTCTCTCCATCTCATCATTTCTGTTCCATTTCTGCTCAAGCTGCCTACCCTGAACCTATTTCTTTCCTGTTCTCTCAGAATTCTCTGAGCCCCTCCTTAAGAACAATGACTTGTTCCAACCTGGAGAAGGGAATGGCTCTGACTGCGTCCTGTTTCTGCTTCTGACTATCAGAGCAAACCACCAGTGATTTCACCCAAGAGCAGTCATCCAGGGTGAAGCTGGCAGCTAAAACAGTTAACTCCTGATTGATTAATTTAATCAAGACTCAGCCGGCTCATAAATTGTTCAGGCATGCCGTTAACTCAAAGGATCTCTCCTCAGCTAATTGCTTAAGTGATTTTTAAAATTGTTTTAATGAGCCATCCTTAAATTGGATCTGCGCTATTTTCTCTATCAATGAGAGAGAGAGAGAGAGAGAGAGAGAGAGAGAGAGAGAGAGAGAGAGAGAGAGAGAGAGAGATTTTTGTGGAAAAAAGTAACTTACATTATGATCTGGACTTTGGAGATGGAAAGATAAATATAGATGATAGTTTGTCTGCCTTGGGCAAGGGGTCTAAGCCACACTGAACATGTGGTTTCTTGTTTCCTTTATTTTATTCTGATTCTGTTTTGAGATGTCTCCAGGATACAATGGTTCAGTAGCCAATATACCTGTGTGAGCCTGGGCTCTTACTATACACAAAATCTAACAGCTATGAAGTGTCACCGGTTGTTTACAGGGACAGCATGTGTTTCAGTGTTGTGTGATATTTGCTTCCTAGATGGTTTTAGGATGTCGCTCCACTCGTGGGTACCTGAACTCTTTGCTCTTACTAACACGTGTCAGAGGGATGGAGGCAGATTTAGAGGTGATTTTATGAGCTAACATGGCTACAAAAGTGGGAACAGAGTGGGTGTTGGTTCTGTGGACACCTCCTGGCTACTCCAGGTCCTAAGACAGTAAGTGGGAAATGGGAGTTAGGAGAGAAGGAAAGAGCCACAAAAGAAATTACCAGTGAGAGATTGAAGAGAATTAATTGACTGGAGAAGTGTCTAGACAAAGTAAAATTCAGATAAAGATGGGAAGGAGACTAGAACTTAGAAACTGATCACTTCAAAGAGCAAGAACCAAAAACATAGGTAAAATTAGAAATCAGAATGTGAGGGTTAATCATGATAGTTAATTTGATTGACAGACAACTAAGAGATTAGTAAAGTTGGGTGTTCCTGTGAGAGTTTTCAAGAGGACTGACCTAATGAATGATTCAGTTCCACTGACGGGACTGAAATTTGAACAGGTGGTGGATTCGTGGAAGGAGGGGCCTGGTTGGAGGAAGTTGGTCACTGATGGCATGTCCTTGGGGGTTACCCCTAGTTACTCTAGACCCTTCTTACTATGGCTCCATTCTGTTTCCTGTCTACTATTATGTATACTGTCCTGTTTCTTGCATGCAATGTTGTGAACTGATCTGTTTGTGACTGCCATATTGTGAGTTGTTCCCATTTCCTATCTGCAGTAATTTGACTGTTTTAGTCTGCCTCCTTCTGTCATGTTGTTCATTCCTCTACTCTGCTTCCTGTCCACCATTCTGTGAGCTACTCCACTCTGCTTCCTGTCCACCATTCTGTGAGTTTCTCCACTCTGTTTCCTGTCCTCCACCCTGTGAGCTTCTCCTCTCTGCTTCCTGTCCATCACGCTGTGAACAGCCTTCTCTTCCATTCACTCTGTTACCATGATGTTCCATCCTTTAGAGGGTGCATGGGCCCAAGTGACCATGGCCTGCACCCTCTAAAATACTGATCAAAATAAAGCTTACCTCCATTTAAATTGTTCTTTAGGGTATTTTAGGCACAGGTATGCAAACTCAATCAATACAGGTGATAAGCACAAAATAGGGGGGAAATAAAAATTGAAATTTAAAGAGAAAAAATTTTTTTCAAAGAGAAGGAAAATAGAATGGAGAAGAGAAGAGAATTTCCTGGAAATTGTACTGGACACGCTGCAGTAATACTCGGTTTGTGCTTTCTACAGTGGGGCATAGTGAGAATTCTGGGACTTCACTGCTCTCACCATATGAGTTCCCTTTTGTTCAAAACACTTCTTAGGTGACCACTCACCAAGGTGCCTGCTTGCACATGGCCATGACTCACTTCCACAGGCCATTTGTGATGCCTGGCTTCAGTGGTTAGCACTTGAGCTTGGTGGAGTGCCACAGATTCTTCAGTAGAAACCAATGAATTCAGCTCTCTAAGCTCAAACTTCCTCTGGCCCAAAGTATTTACTGCCTCGTGAGATCCATGGTCCCTCGGGCATGGTGAGAAGTCCCTGGAAGAAGCTCAGGGAGAGTGGAGCTTGCTGCAGCATGCCTGGCTAGATTCCTTAGCTCTTGGTCCTTGGAGATGATCAGAGTTGCTGTAAACTTCCTTTTCTGCCTCTTTTACTGTCCTTCTCCCTCTCTTTTTTAACATCCAGCCTCTTAATTTCTCTTGACTTTGTGCATCTCTCCCATGTTCATTACTTTGTGTAGCCATGGCCAGAGACATTGGAGAGAATCACTTAAAAGGTGGAAAGATTTGTTTTTGTATTTTTTTTTTGACTCACGGTTTTAGAGGGCTCACAGTGAAAGGCTAGTGAGCGGGAAGGGAGCATCCCTGTTTCAAGCTTTCTTGCTCTGATCTGCAATCTTTTGAGATCTGCTTTGTGTTTGGTTAGAGGAAGAACTGAGCTCCACTCCAGGTCTCATCGTTTGCGTATAAATGGATTTACCTCCCTGTACTGAAAGCAGCCAGCCTCCCTTCTCTCTGCAGCAAGTGATGACTAATGACCCTAACTGATACCATTCTCTCCCACCAGCCTGTTCTTGTCCTAACATCACGTCCTGGCTTAGTAAGAAGTCTCGGCATCTCATGAGGCCAGCCTTGGCATTGTGTTTCCTTGGATACCTGGAAATTGTGTTTCCCTGTGAATTTCAGAGTCAATCTATTGATTTTCCACATGAATGCACACCTGCAGGGATCTGCAGGGACTCTGACTAGAACTTTAGTAAATCTTCCAATCAATTTCAACCCTATTATCAAAAGGAGATATCATTACCAACTTTCCCCTTCAACTTTGTCTTTTTCTCCTCATAGTCTCCTCCCAGGGTCAGTGTACGCTTCCCACTTATTTAAGTCTGTCTTTGTCTTTCTCAATAGTAGTTCATTGTCTTGAACTAAATATGTCATTAGACTTATTTCCTTTCTGATTTTATACAGTACTGCTCTCAGCATCTCCTTGTAAAATGTATTCTATGTTAATTTCTGCTATGGGACTGTAAACCTTGTCATATTTTCTGTCTTTATCTGATAACTGACAATTTATGGCAATAAGCTCTAAATCTAAATCACTGGTCTACATATACAATCATGTTATTTGTTAAGAGAAAAAGAAGTGGGTATCTTTTTTTGCCTTTCAAACCTTGAAACTTAAAGTGTTGTTTAGGCTACAGGTAAAATAGTAAATATAAACAGTGAGGACACAGATCCTATGTCAACCTGGGAGGAAGAAGCCAGTATTATAGGCATAATATAACATAGTATGTATAATATGTAATATGTTATATATCATAATATATAGTATATTAATGACCATATAATGTATTAATATGCTATATTAATATAATAAATATATAATATATTATATTACATGACACATATAATATACTGTGTTTATTATATAAAATATTTTATATATAATATATGGTATATATAATATTTATGTACACTCTTATATATCATGTCTATATATGTACATACATATATATCATAGTACTCTTTCTGCCCTGGCTCCTCATTGCTGCAATTACAGGTATTTGCCATCATGCCTGGCTTGCTGTAAGATTTTGATAAGGAAAAGAAAATATTGGTAAATGATACGTTGATAAATGGACTATTACCATGTAATTTTCTGTATCCATCGAGAAAAACTGTGATTTTCTTGACTGTCACTGGCATGAATTGTACTAACTGATTTTCAAATGTTAAAGTAATCTTGGGTTCTTAGAATAACCCCAAGCTGGTCATAATGTTTCATCGTTTATATATTGCTGGTTTTGTCTCTTATATTTTATTTGGTGTTGTTGTACACTATGTGAATAAGATTGGCCTGCAAACTTCCTAAACTTGTGGTTAGGGCACCATGTTTACATTGGTCTGAGAAGATAGTTTGAGAGGTCTACCCCTTCCTGTCCTGCAGAACAGCTCCTAGATGGAGCCATAAGCACCCTCTTCCTGAGCATTTGATAGAGTTTGTCATGGAGTCATCTAGAGTCATCTTGTACTTCTCTCTTTCTTTTTTTTTTTTTTTAAAGATTTACTTGTTTATTTCATGTATATGAGTACACACTGTAGCTGTGCAGATAGTTGTGAGCCTTCATCTGGTTGTTGGGAATTGACTTTTAGGACCTCTGCTCACTCCGGTTGGCCCCACTCGATCCAGTAGACCCCGCTTGATCTAGTAGACCCCGCTTGCTCAGTTCCTGCTCCCTCTAGCCCAAAGATTTATTTATTATTATAAATGAGTACACCGTAGCTGTCTTCAGACACACCAGAAGAGGGCGTCAGATCTCATTATGGGTGTTTGTGAGCCAAACTTGAGGGCCAGAGAGATGGCTCAGTGGTTCAATGTGGAACCAACATCTGTCCCAACACTGGGAGTAACTGGGTCCAGCGGGACCAGGCACACAGGAACTCTGCCAGCCCAGTGACTCCGGTTCCTTCCAGCCTGTCTGGGTTAGTGTTCTGAGCAGACCTTGTCTAGGCACAAGCTCTGCAGCCAGTCCCACAACTCATAGAGAAAGCCACACTCCCAGGTGATTTAACAAGCC
>NW_022196905.1:262642009-262690400 GCF_008632895.1 Mastomys coucha | reverse complement strand
CTGAGAATGAAGTCACTCACTCAAGTCAAATAGCTTTGACCATAGCAGGAAGTCTGTATCTAAAAATAGAGCCTACAATTCATTTCTTGGTGCAGTAGAACTATCAACTCAGCTTAGCTATGATGGAGGTAATGTGAGGGTCATTGAAATACAGCCTTATTACAATGAAACCCAATGTCTAAAAATTGTTCTTATTTTGGGCTTGTACCACAGTAAGAGCCAAGATTTTAAACTCTACTAAATACAAAAGAAACAAAAAGACTTTATATATTCATGTTCATTTAAGAAAATACTAGTAGTGATGTATTATTTTTAAGTATACAGTTAATATGTTTGGAGTTATTTAAAATTTATATTGAGAAAAATGTATTTTCACTATTACTGTAGACGAGCACCTACATAAGACTGTTAAATTGATTGTTGTTTTATATCAAACAACTTTTATAATACTTATTTTTATTGTTATAATATTTTATAAATTTTAAGGAATATGACAAAAAAGATATTGTAGGTATTGAAGGGGGTCTCTGGGAGGAGCAGTGGTACAAAAGGGAAACAAGAATGTAATTCAACTATATTTAATTGAAATATGTTTTTAAATGTTAACAAATTCAGATAAATTGAAATCATGTAACTTTTCTCATCATGATGCAATAAAAGTTTTTTTTAAAAAAAAAATTCCAAACTTTTTCTTCAATATACTTCTTAATCCATAGTCTGAAGGCCATGCTACATGACTTCACTAGCTGATCAATTTTAAGTCTGCTTCTACTATCAGTAGCTTCTGTTTATTTTGGTGTTTTGTTTGTTTGTTTTTGTCTGTTTTTAAATGTTAGTATCTTCTTGAATTATGTCATTTAAAAAAATTACATGCTGAGTGTTGGTATGAGAGTTGGTATGGGCACACCGAGGCTCTCCATGGTGCGGTCTTTTTCCGTGACATCACATTTCCTTCTGGCAGGTCAGGACCTGGTCAGCCTCGGGACAAGTTCCTGCACAGGCTGAAAGATGCAGACAGGACCTTCTGGGATGGGAGAACAGGTCTGACTCTGGGAACAGACTGCTGACCCAAAAGCTTCCCAGTGCCTGCTCCCCTGATGAAACACATTCTAGTGAGCAATCCTTGGTCCTTGGAAATGCTTCTGCTTCCTCTTCTTGAGGGGCTGATGTCCTCAGCAAGGTAGCTAGACATCCCAGCCATGCTTTGATGGCCACTTCGTTGGGCCGTGAGCCAGCTAACTCTTCAATGGCCAGAAACTTTGATCATCTCCCATGATGTACACATGCTTTTCCAGCTTTGTGCTTCTTCAAAACATATTGCCCCCAAAGCCCATCTCACTTCCCAGGATATATAACTCTTGTCTCCTGAACCAAGTAGAGCCATGGTGAGAGATTCCTGTGGAGGCTGGGGGCACACAGACAGGACTCACAAGGGGCCAGGGCTTCAGGAAGTGAAGGAAAAGAAAAAAGTCAGGACAGGGGTCACTGGAGCAAGATGCTGCCGAAACTAACAGAGAGGGAAACCTTACAAGGAAACCATCTTAGCTTCTTAATCCATAGACCATGGGGTAGTCCTTATGACTTCTCAGCCCTCCCTTCCAGTGTGTCCACTGCCCTAAAGGCTCGACTTTCCCCAAGTTCCTAGGCTAAGCTTTAAAATTCTCCAGAGTCCCTGAGCCAGCTCTTAGCTGAACACAATGGGTATTTTCCATCCTGGATCCAGCTCTGTAGTCTGACCCCTCCTCTCCCTCCACACATTCGCCTGTGTGGTCTTCCTCAGTCGCCAGCCATGACGATGGCTGACTGATGCTTATACTCTGAGCTTCCCCTGCTAAATAGTTCAGGAAAGTTCTTTCCTGGCCATCATCCCCAGCCAGAGCATCATCTAGCTAATCCTATAGGGATCTACATTAGTTTTTTGTTTTTTTGTTTTTCATTGCTATGGAAAACGCTTGACAGAATCAACCAGAGGAGAGAGAGTTTGCTTGTCTCTGAGTCTGAGCAGTTATAGTCCGTCATCATAAAGGATGCTTGTGGTTGGGACTCCTCAGATCTCCATGGACCAGGAAGCAAAGAACAGACATGAAGTGGTCCCCAGACTATAAAATCTCAACACTCTTCTTCTGCGACCCATTTCCTCGAGCTAGTTCTAACTTCCTAAGGGATCCGCCTCTCAAACCAGGGTACGAAGTGAATGTAGTGGACATTCTGTACTCAGACCTCAAGAGTCCCTCCTCTCTCTCCTCTTCTCTCCGAAACTAAGCAACAACCATCACACAGATCCATGGCCACCTGGGTCTGCATACTGCCTCCCTCTAGCTGTGCTTAGACACACTGCTGTCAGTGCTGCTCCGACTGGGGGAGCTGATGCCAACCACAGGGAAACCATGTGGGAATCCAATAATCAACTTCAAATGAGCTTCTGAGAAACTGCCCGTGCGAAGTGAACCTTCTAGAAGCAACCCCACGCACCACTTTACAAGGAGATTAAGAGAGCTGGCGCCTCATGGACACACCTGGGTGTTATCCCCTTCCCCCTAACTAAGGGTGCAGTTAACATGCAGGCCACGTAATAACTGCACCAGAAGCTGGAGTCTAAACACTACTCGGTGAGGTTATTTAGATCCTCAATCAGATGGAGGCCAATTATTTTCCTGGCAGAGTTAATTAGAATATGCTTGAGATGAGTGAGACTTGAGAGGTAGGGTTCCTTTCCTTAGTCCTTTCCCTGTCACCTTGAGCCTGGAGGCTTGTCCTTTATTTCAGAATCAAAGTAACCTTCAAAGCAGGAACTGAGAGCTGTGACACAAAGCCTCTTAAACTTGGAAGCAGACTACTTTGGTGGATTGGCTGAAATACTCAACTAAGAAGGAAGTCAGTCACCACCGTGTAGGAAGAACTACCAGCAATGAGGCCTAGGAGAAGCCCTCCCAGCCCCCCAATGAGTGATAGCCTAGGAGAAGCTCCCCACCCCCCCCCATCCCAACCCCACTCCCCATTCTCCAGTTCACATCTGTTTGTTGTCAGGGTAGACCACCTGGCATCACCAGTCAGGAGCATGTGGGACTTTTGCCATCCTCCCATGGGCACATGACTTTTTTTTTTCCCTGCAGGCTGGCTTAGGTAGCCCTGTGACAAATGAACACGGGAGAAATTGTCCTGGGGTAAAACAACCTAGGAGTTCTCAACGAGTGAAGGAAAACAAGGATGGGACATGAAATAAAGGCAAGACCGATGGCCCGTGTGCCCTGGCCTGGAAAGGAGGCACAGTGTGTGTGGAGAAGGCCTCCTTGAGAGTTTCCTGACCACACAAAGCAGGACCACATGTGACAGAGAAGAGAGGCAGCAGGTCCCACTTGCGGTACCCAGTGTCCTCTGAGCAGCCTCTCTGTGTGCTCTATCCCGCCCACAGGGATGCCCTATGCCTAATATCACAGCTCAAGGGAACCACAGAACAAGAGCCCCAAGTGTTAGACAGAACTGTAGGAACTGTACCTCCCTGCCCCCACCAAATACACTGAACTCTACCCTCCCCTTGGTTCAGGTTTTTTTGTCTTAAGGGAGACATCGTGAAAACAAGTAAGTGGCCACTCTGAAAAGCCCAGACAGCTCTGACTCTTTGGGAGTAGGAACCCCCAATCTCCTTGCCTCCCATATGCTTCTCTCCTCACTGGCTCCAAGCATCCCATTGCCTCCTTCCCAAAGATGCCTGTGTTTCAGCCCCCCAACCTCAGCTCAACCCTGTCTCAGCCCAGTCGTTGCTGGCTCATTACATACATTTCCATCCTTTCCCTCTGCCCTGGGTCCAGAGCTACTCTGCAGATGCTGTCTGCAAGGCAGAACCCATTAGAGTAGCACCCATTGTTGTCCTACGACCTGGAGCATCAAGAGGATACTTAGGAACCAACACAGGTGGATTTATTCCCCCAGTTTCCATGTGTTCTCACGGCATACCTCTTGTGAGTGTGGCTCAGGCTCCTAAGGAGCGGCATCTCCTCAGAGTTTGTAAGGGGTCTACCCAAACAGCAATCCATCCTCCTCTGTGAGATATTGCCAGTGACTGCCCTCCCAGAGGGCTCCATCCCTCAGCTCTACTCGCCCTGATCTGGGAGTCTGGGTATTCTCCATCTCCTCTTCTCCCTTCCTGGGAGCTCCCACACCCTCTGCTCACACTTCTCCTCTGGATCCTTCCTCCCCATCAATGCTAAGCCCTGCACCCCATGATAGAGATTGCTGTGCAGGGTGAGAGTTACCATGGAGATCTCAGGAAAGATTCCCAGAAACTCAGAACATCAACGAGCTTAGGAAATAACTTGCTGAGGGCTACTACTGTAAGACAGCCTGCCAAGGGCTGGTCTCATTAAACACCAAGTGACATGAAGGACAGTGGAAATTGGTGCTGTCTACTGTGGACTGTCCGATATGCTTTCCATGGGTCAGGTCAGGTCATTATTCCTCCCTGAAGCCCTCTAAAGATGTAAAGTACCATCCACATTATACATGTGGTACACTAAGGCTCTGGTACCTAGGGTTAGAGCCAGGCAGTCTGACTCTGGATAATAAGAGGTCAGAGAGGTCAGGACTGTACCGAATCCCGGGCCGGACCCGAACTCTGCCCTACTTCACCATTCACCTCCTTGGATTTGGGTGATGGTGGTGGTTGCTGCTGTTTGCTTGTTTGTTTTTTGTTTTGTTTGTCTTGTTTACTTTTGAAACAGGTCCTCACATTCTAGTCCAGGGTAGCATTGAACTCGCTCTGAGGCCCAGAAGGGCCTGGAACTCTCAGCAATCTTCCTGGCTCCGCCTCCTAATGTAACAGGGCCCCTAGACCTTAGCACAACTGACTCCATGATGGAAAAACCACTCAGGCTGTATCTCTCAGAATGAAGATAGCACCACCTGCCAAAACTAAAACTAATACCTAATCTTTCAAAGTCTATAGTTCTTCGAATGTACTAACCTCAATTTTTGGCTTCTTTAGTTCTTCTTCTGGCTAACTGTTAACTAATATGTGTCAACCCAGAATATGGTTTTTGTGCTTAAAAGCTCATCCTAAGAAAGGCTTGGTGTCACACTGAGATCCTGAACACCCAGTGTAGTTGCCGGCTGGCTAATCAAGACCTTCTGTTGGCTTCAACCCAATGTCTGAGTATCTTCTCTGGCAAAGACTCCACAACACCAGGTGGAGAGTGTAGGCTGAGCCTCCACAAACAGCTCTCTTCAGGATTTGACGGCCTGGTCATCCACTCTCAATGTTCATCAATCTCAGTGTTGGCCTGGATGTCACAGTCTCTCTAGCTCACCCCAGGGCCTTTCACGCATGCCACTTGCGCATGAAGGGTGTTCCTGCCTCCTACCTGCAGTTCCTGCTGTCTGCCTGTCTGGGTTTTGCTCAGTAAAGCCCTCTCATCTTCCTGAGTAGAGATTCCTCTGGCTCACACTTGTAACTCCGTATCTGTTGTGATAACTCGGTCAAGGTCAGCCTGTCCCACTGGACCAGAGTGTGCAGGAAGGGAAGATACCATCTGCTTGCCATGGAGTCTCCAAGACTGGCACCGTGCCTGGCCGTCAGATTCCTTCCTATAAAACAAAGAACCAAACAGCAGGTTACTGGGGTCTCCTGAGTCCCGCCCTGCTTTCCTGGGTTTGAAATGTTCTTCATCTGCACCGTGGAGGGGAAACGATGCTGTCCTCAAGTGGGAGCATAGTGTGACATCCACTTGGCCCAAAAAACCAGTGCATTTCTTCCTGGTTTAGAAGTCTCTCCTTTCCTTTGGTGAACCCAAAGAGCTATTCACGTTTCATTAAATTGACTCAGATTGAATCTAAATGAGGGTTAAATATAATTTTCTGAACACTACCAAGCTGTAACTCCTGTGCCTAAATAAAAAAATAACAAACGATTGAAAAGGAGGTGCCGGTGAGGCTTCACGGATGGCGGGGGAGAGATTCAAGCCCTCTGCGTTTGCTTCAGATAATTCAATTTGCTCTATTTCTGTGAGTGCATTTCTCCAGCCACCGCAGACACATTCCAGACATAGGAGACTCACGAGCCAGCCACCTTAGAAACAGAAGAGGCAGACAAGAGACACCAGCAGAGGTGGGTGACCCAACAGAGTCCCTGGGGACTGACTAGGCTGCCCAGCCGTGGTCCTTTGTGTTTGTGAGATGAAGTCACAGTTGAAGCACAGTTACTTGCACTCTGTTGCCAGCTCTCAGGACAGCATTAAGCTTCCCTTCTGGACTCAGAGTCTCCTGTTAAAAAGGGATCAAAACAATCCTAGGAGCAGGTGGATGATAAATTAATGAACACAATCTCTTCCTTCAAATTGCACCCAGGAAGAAATTAATTACCGGGCAAATGAGAAACAAAGAGAGATCCCCGCCCCCTGCAGCCTCCAAGCCCTCTGCGATTTTGTTCTCCTGAAATCTAATTTCCGAGAAACACTTCAGGGAGGCCTCGGAGCCCGCATTAGATTCTTTGCAGCGCACTAATGGGCAGCCATCATTCCTCAGTAAGGAGCCTGCGCCCTGCGCCAGGGCCAAGACTAACAAGAGCGATATTTCAGGGGAGCAGCAGCTGGTTCCCAGCACTGTTAATAAGCAACAGGCAGATGGGGTGCCGATGGAGCTGAGGGACTGGAACCCCGGAAGGTAGATGTAAACTTTATTTATAGGATAATCTGTACGAGTGCATAAAATCCTTATTTTCCATAGCAAACATTTTATTCCTGCCCAGAATGCAAATGTGCCTTCCAGGGCTCTCTGCTGTCCTTCACGGAGTTTCTGAGGAGCACGTTGCCTCTGACAATGTCACCCTGGCAGCTATTTATAGGACCCTGCCACTTGGTAGGATCTAACGGTAGCAGAGCTGGGTGACCTTGAGAACACTGCTGCTGGCCCCTAAATCTCTCTTCTGTCACACATGAGCTAGAGGTTTGCCTCCTCCCTTTGATTTGGGCCGATGGATCTGACAGCCTTGTCTTCAACTCTACCCTCTCCGTGGGAAATATAAAACCTAGAGCCCCTTCACTGGACCAGTTGCAATATTAATTTCTAATCTCCAAGGCTTGCTCAAGGATGGATAGGACACCCCTCTGCTCAGTTTTGTTGAAGACCCCAGACTCTCCTATAGCCACAGGGATGTGACCAATCGACTGCCCAGATGCCTAGCCAGGAACACAGGATGAATTCTCACTCAGACATTCAATGCTGACTCCTGGCATTCACTCTGGCTGTGCCTCAAGCATCGGAGGCTCCGCCCACACTCTCCAGGAACACTTTGTTTCCAGCTCATGGTGAACTTTCTATGGAATGTCACTTAACAGCTCACAATTATATACTCAGTCACCCAAAGCACCAGTGCCATAATTAATGGCTTGGTCCTGCCAGGGGAACACCTGAAACAGTCAAGTAAGGGACACCGGGGTGGCTGAGAGAGAAGCCCAGAACACCTATTTGTTTGCATCTTCGGTCAAAGATGCAAAATGTTTTTGTTTTTGTTTTTTTTTTAAAGATTTATTTATTTTATGTGTTTAAGTACACTGTAGCTGTACAGATGGCCATGAGCCATCATGTGTGTGGCTGCTGGGAATTGAACTCAAGACCTCTGCCAGCCCCTCTCGCTCTGGCCCCACTTGCTCAGGCGTAATTCACTGTAGCTGTCTTCAGATGCACCAGAAGAGGGCGTCAGCTCTCATTATGGGTGGTTGTGAACCACCATGTGGTTGCTGGGATCCGAACTCAGGACCTTTGGAAGAGCAGTCAGTGCTCTTACCCACTGAGCCATCTCGCCAGCCCCTGTTTTTTTTTTTTTTTTAAACTACATATTTATGCCAGAGCCTTAGGCCACAGACTTCTTTCTGACACATAAGAACTAAGAGGCATTGTGTACCCTTTAGGCCATACCAGGGTCCCACAGCCACCATGAGTTGCTGGCATTGTCTGACATTGCATGCAACAAGGGATCCCGCTCTTCCGCTACTTTTGCCAGCAGAACAGTCATGTGTCTGCTCAATCACTTTAACACTTCTAGACAAATGTCTCTTTTAAAGGGGAGGAGTGATTTGCAGGGAACATGAGTAGACACCAGGGAAGGAAGCAGGCACGTCTCAATGTAGGGATCCGTGTTGTGTTGTAGGCCCTTCATTTTGTGCTCGAGAGTGTGAGACTGGTGTTTGTGCTGTTACAGGGTCGCAGAGGCTTCCTCAAGCCCTGTTTGTTGCATTTGGAGCCCTTGATGCTCTACCAACCACTCCTGTGGCAGGTGAGTTTCAAATAGAGTCAAGAGAGCCCCTGGTATAAGAAGAGAAGATGGCTCAGTCGGTAAAGCCTTGGAAGCAGAAGGACCCATGTTCAATACCCATCACCTAAGAAAAAGCCTGAGTCTGGTGCTCTACATGGGAGCCAAATGAGGCTAACAGAATTTTTTTTCTTAAAATAAAAGGAGAATATTATTTTCTCTTTTTGCCACTTAACTAAAGATGTTTTCTACTGATGCCACTAAAATTGCCATTTCTGGGACAAAAACAAAGACTGAAGACTTTTCCCAAAATGATGAGGCTCTACCAACAGCTTCTTAGACTGTCAGGTCAGGATATTTCTTACGCACTGCTCCCCTTTGATCACACCCCCAAGAGGAGATAACCCAAGGTCATTGACTATAACAGAGCTGTGATACAACCCAGGCCTCTGACCCAGGCCCGAGGTCTCTCTTCCACCTGTGCTGAGCAGAGAGGAGATATTCCCAGGACCCACAGTGGTAGCTCCAGGGCCACAGTCTGTACTAGCCTTGTCCTGTGGACATCAGTTCAACTTGATGCTCTTTAGGGAGATCTCTAGGACACCCAGATCTGTCATTAAGCAGAATGAGGAGCTTGTAAGGTTTAAATTAACCCAAGGGTCTGCAAACACGGTTGTAGGTCACAGCTCTCTGGACAGGGACTTTGGAGGGATAAGGCATTCCGGCATTCTACGTCCAACATGTCAATGGCATCTGAAGAAATGACAAGTACTGGATCAATAACCAGTTTTCTCTCACTTGCTTAAGTGGGTGTTAAAGGAGTGAGTGGGAGGAGCCTTCCCATTCCTCCCAGAGATTCCTAAGGTAAAGCAGTTGCTTCTCACTGCCAAGCTGAGCACAGCTGGGCCAGAGGCTCTCTGTAAGGAGTGCCTGCCATGGGTAGCCACACAGGCTTACACTCACCCTAGCCTGTTCCTCCTGACTTAATCCCCGTGGCAACCAGGGACGACATCCAGCAAACCAGCCTTGACCATTCACTGCCCCCCAAGTCCTGGAACCTATGATGAAAGTCACTGTCCTTACTTCCTGAGGCCCCGGGGGGCTTTGTTGAGATTGAAGTTATGTAGACATTGAATGCCTGTAACTCACTCTGCTGTAGAATACGAACACAGTCCACAAGGATGTAAGGATATGATTTTTTTTTTAAAGAGAAGCATCTCAGGGTTCCACATGCCTGTTACCCAACGGTGTGAAGCTTCAAGCCTTTCACAGCATATCCACATCTATTTAAACAAAACCCACTAGACTCTAGCACAGAAGACATTGTGTAAATGGAAAGAAAATATGCATACAAGGAGAAGGAGACCAACATACAGAAAAGAGAGGAGGCGGAACGGAGCAGTGAACTACTCATCACCATGACACAGCATACTCTGCAGTTTTTCCAGAGAGTTCCCAGGGAAGAGACTAGTGGAGCACTACAATGTGTCTGCTTAGAGGACAGGGGACTATATGTATCCTGGGACAGCTCTCTTCTTCCTCTAGAGTGCTGCATGCTGAGAACTTCTAACTTGGGGCTGGAGAGGGGCAACTGACCCCACCTGTCCACCTGTCTTCTGCTATCACAGCTTCCATCACTATCCCTTCCTGTCACATGTGACATTTCTAACTCTAAGCTGATGGAGACACATGAGCTCTACAGGTTATAACTCTCAGCTGCAAGGAGAGACAATGCCCAGAGGCACGTTGGAATGGCGGGATGAGCTGAGACAGCAGGAGAAACTGTGTCTCGTGGAGTATTGTTGTTCCTTGTGGTCCCAACAGATGGGCCCTTCTTACAACCACTACAGTGCTGTATGACTTGCAGTGGGGTGGGGTAGAAAGCTCTCATTTTAGCATATGCTGACAATTTGAAAATGATGTGTTGGGGCCCAGTGTATGTTACAGCTAAAATTAAAGATGCATCTATCAGGATTTCAGTAGCACAATGTCAGGGGATACACAATGCACAAAGAATAATGAAGCTACAGCATGCGAAAGAAGAACCCCAAATTGTTATAATTATCTCCGCCGTTGTCAGCCAACCTCCTAATGCGGAAACACAATGGAACGAAATGATGTTACCTGAAAGCGGAGATCCGACTCATCCCCCATGTCTTTGTCCCATTGTTTCTTCCCCAGGCCCTATTCCCACTGTGCCTTGCCTTGCTCAGAGCCTCGTCTAATAATTTCCTTCTTATTAATATTTAATGTATCTGCACTGTGCACATTTTATAAAATATGTCCATTGTAGAAAAATAAAAGGAACGAAATAGCAATCATCGGTACGTGAGCTTCCCCACCTGAGGAAACACAGAAGGTTAATATCTGTACGTAAAGAACCCTCTTTGTGTGAGCTGTGCATACATAACCTCATTAACCCAGCAGCCAGCTCCGGGACTTCTCTCAGGAAGATAACGGGCTTTGTCAGGAAAGTCATTTAGATGACTGCACGAAGTAGGTACAAGCTAGAGAGTCCAGAGCTGTGGCCCACACCTGAGAGCTGGCAAGGAAAATTCTGTCTGTTCCAAAGAGGCAAATGCATTTTCCCCAGAGGAACAAGATCACTTAGGGGGTGGCACCAGGCCACCTGTTTTCTTCACGTGACATGCTTATTACTCTGAAGTCCCCACAAAGCTGGTGGCTCTTAGGTATCTCTAAGATGTGAACCATTGGTCAAGTACTTCCTAAGCATACGAAAAATCCTGGCGCGCACGCGCGCGCACACGCACACACCCACCTACCCCCCCACACACACACACCTCTCTATAGCAAAAACAGAAGTTTAAAGCAGTTTCAGTCCTGATGTTCCTCACAACCCCATGCACACATTCAGTGATCTACAGGCATATAGTCCCACTCTGCACAGTCACCTTGCACGAGGAACGTGATCAATGGGGGAAATACGATTGTTTCGTGAATTCTAAAAATTCTGCAAAGGAAAAAAGACTACAGTCAGCCATAAATAAAAAGGAGAGAGAAAACTGGGGGCATCCACACTCATGTGTCGTGCCATAACTTAAAACATGGGCCATTTTAACACAAAATGATTTCAATGGCATCTTTGGAGGGTCCTTGTCTTATAATACCACGTCATGGCTTTTTTCTTTACGTTTTAATTATATTACATATATAATATATAAATATTGCCCTGCAGGTCCTTTGTGTACATATTATGGCTTCCAATTTTGTATCTTTATGAGGACTCCTGAGTATCTAAACAAAAGAGTCTCTGTTTCCTCTGCCTTCTCTGGGACTCCTTTCCGTCCACTTGTTCTGTGCTATTCAGATGTGTTCACCTTATTATATTCTGTTTTATTATTAACTTTTAGATGCCTATGTTTTCTAATGAAAACATAGGAAGTAGATCAAGATGGGAGTTGGGGAGAAACCGGAAGAGGGAGGGGGTGCTATGATCGGGATATAGTGTATGAAAAAAAATCTATTTTTAATAAAAGAGAAAAACCAAGAACCACATGAGCAATTAAAAGGTCTTATTTCTTTGTAAAATGTTCTGTTGGAACCTTGGTAGGTTGGGGATTTTATTATTATTTTTATTATTTAGTAAACTTTGCTGCCTTGAGGCTCACAGCACCTGGGAGCATCTTTTCCTGGTAGGGGAAAATGGCAGCCTCTGCCCCATAGGATCATGGTCCTTCAGCACAGTCACAGCATGAAGCACCTTTACTTCATTAACATCCAGCTTCTGCTATGGTGCTTGCCTGGCTTTCTATCCATTGGAACTTTTCTATCATGTATTTGGTAGTCTTATGCAGGCCATAGCACCCCCTGCCTTGAATTGCCATCATTATTTTCAAACATTTTTATAGCTTTTAAAAATATTTATGTATGACAAGAGCCTGGTATGGCTGTTCCCTGAGAGGTTCCACCAGCACCTGACCAATACAGATGCAGATACAGCCAACCACTGGACTGAGTCCAGGAACCCCAATAGAAGAGCTAGAGGAAGGACTGAAGGAGCTAAAGGGGATTGCAACCTCATAGGAAGAAAAATATCAGCTAACTGGACCACCCAGAGCTCCCAGAGACTAAAGAGTACACATGGAGGGACCCATGGCTCTAGATACATATGTGGCAGAGGATGGCCTTATCTGACATCAATGGGAGGGGAGGCCCTCAGTCCTGTGAAGGCTTGATACCCCAGTTTAGGGGATGCTAGAGCTGTGAGGTGGGAGTGGGTGAGTGGGTGGAGGAGCACCCTCATAGAGACGAAGGAGAGGGGGGAGGGGCGATAGGATAGGGGTTGTGGAGGGGTAACCAGGAAGGGGGATATATAAATGAATAAAATAATTAATAAAAATATTTATTTGTGTGTGTGTGTGTGTGTGTGTGTGTGTGTGTGTGTGTGTGTGTGTGTGATGTATATACGGAGGCCAGAAGAGTTACAGACAGCTGTGAGATGTCAAACATAGGTGCTAGGAACTGAACTCAGTCCTCTGGAAGAGCACTCTTTGCTACCGGGCCATCTAGACAGCCTATTATTTCATTATTTTTAATTATATGTATGTGTATGTGTGAGTGTGGGCTTGTGCACATGTGTGCAGGTGCTCACAGAGGCCAGCGGGGGCATCAGATCCCTTGAAGCTGAACTTCTGAACCATTATGAGCAGAGTGATATGAGTTCAGGGGCCTGAACCTGGGACCTCTTTGAGAGCTGTACATGCTCTTAACTACTGAGCCCTTTCTCCAGTCCCTTGTTTTGTTTTTGAGACAGGGTCTCTGTTGCCCAGTCTGGCCCTGAACTCTTAGGCCTAATGAATCCTCTTCAGTAGCTGTGAGGACAAAGGTGGATACTGATGCCTGACTTAATTAGTTCCCTACCAATCACAATACCAACTCCATAGTGCAGTGGATCGGTGTCTACCACAATTGTAAGGAAATGAGCTCACATTTGTGATCTACTGTAGATCACAATAGGAAACATGTTTATTTCACATGCTATAAAATGGCTAAAGGCTAGGTAGTTTCTAGAGTACTGCCCATCCTGGCTTAGTTTCTAAGTCTTAAAATCAAGACTAATTTAGGTGATATTCACTTTGTTTCTTTCCTTGTTGCTGGCTAATACTGGGTTGGTTATCTGTTTGGGATCCTTGTGTGTCTGTGTATGGTGGAGGGTCACAGGGACAGTTCTGCCACATACCCTGCTGTGGTGTGAACACTGAAATCTGTATGACAACTGCAGTGTCTACACCGACTTTGGAAGGAACCATGGTGTCTACACTGGCTTCGGAAGGAATGACAGTGACCAACAATCCCTGGGGAGACTTCAAGAAATGTCTGCTTATGTCTACTTAGCCCAAGACAGAGAGGGTACTAAAGACATCCCTGGGCAACTAACAAGGCCGCCCCTCACACACCAGAGTCCTGCTTCAGTCAACTGGTCACCTTTTATAGGCCTCAGGGAAGGGAAGGACTTCCAAGGATGTCGTAAGGTGGTTGTGAAGATTTGAATGGCTGGGCACAGCTGCTCTGATTCAAGAAGGAGATGGGTCTGGTCAACCTGGAGGAAAAACATCCGTGCTGTGAGGAGGGTGGTGCTGTAGCTCTCTGTGCCTTGGCATGCTGTACTGTTGGAGGACTATTGCTTCAGTAGACTGGGTCTGAAATCCTTGTGGTTCATAGTCATGGAACAAGGTCTATGTGACAGCACCTTTCCCAGTCTTAGAGAACAAGAAGCAAAATGTGGCTTAGATGTCCTTGTCCACATCCTTACTCGGGTCTCTTCTCTTCAATTACTTTTTTTTTTTTTAAATGTCTCCTCAGCTGTGGCAGCCGAACCCCTTTTGGGATCATGTAATCCCTTTAAGTGTAATTCCCATTTCCCCAAGTATCTTGTCTTCTTGACTGTTTGAGAATGTGGAAAACCACATTCCAGGAAGTATTTGTCAAATGGAACCTGGATCACCTATGTGGGCTGGGCTTGTCCCCAAAGAGGAAACTTAGAATACCAACCCCCTGCATTAGAGCGTTAGAGGTCAACATCACTGTCCAGTCCTGGAAGCCCAGAGTTAGGCATTAATGAGAGTAGATGAATTTTTCCAGGTGTTTTTGCTATAAGAGGTCACAGAGATACTATCCTTACTGTCTGAGAAGAAGTGTGAAGCCTGTGTCCAAGAGCAAAATCACAGATGGACAGGAGGACAAGAGACCTACTAGGCTCATCTCTAGGGGTGTGAATTTAGTGAGTTTTTTCACCATCAATGATTTTTACAAAATACCTAGCAAAAACAACTTAAGGGAATGGGGACACGTCCTGGGTGTGGGTTTCAGGAGATTTATGCTGTCATGACAGACAGGGAGGCCTGGCAGTGGAGTGTGATGCTGCTACATATTGGTGGAGCAAAAAGTAGAAAGCTAGACTGAAAACAAAGGTAGATATAACTTTCAAGACCTGCGCCTAATGGCTTACATTATTAGCCCCCATATCCCAAAGGGTCCACAAACTCCCAAGACATCACCTCTAGTAGAGGACCACATCAGAAGTAGGCAGGAGAGCTGAGTCCCCACAGGCAGAAGTCCAGTGTCATCGACACGGCCCTCCCCTATGTGCTCCTCACCCCTATATTGGTAAGCCCCCTGTTTTGACTATAGCTGGAGTGAAAGCTGAGGTGACCTCACATCTTTAGGGCAGTGTCTTAGTCAGGGTTTCTATTCCTGCACAACATCATGACCAAGAAGCAAGCTAGGGAGGAATGGGTTTATTTAGCTTACTTCCACATTGCTGTTTATCATCCGGGGGAAGTCAGGACTGGAACTCAAGCAGGTCAGGAAGCAGGAGCTGATGCAGAGGCCATGGAGAGACGTTCCTTACTGGCTTGCTTCCCCTGGCTTGCTCAGCCTGCTCTCTTATAGAACCCAAGACTTCCAGTCCAGGAATGGCACCACCCACAAGGGGCCCTTCCCCCTTGATCACTAATTGAGAAAATGCCCCATAGATGGATCTCATGGAGGCACTTCCCCAACTGAAGCTCCCTTCTCTGTGATAACTCCAGCCTGTGTCAAGTTGACACAAAAAACCAGCCAGTACAGGCAGGGATCGTGTTTTTACCATCTATGAAATGGAGAGCAGGTAGATGGCTATGGAGAAGTGCAGCATCTAACTTGGGAGCCAGATCCCCTCCCCTGCAGCCCTAGGAAAGCCTTGCAGACATCCATGTGTGCTGAAGCAGGCAATCGGGAGGCAGGAGGTGTTTGATTTGCTCTGACAACAGACTCCCCCAGCAAATGCCCTGTCCAGACTTCAGGGAGCCTGAGCGGCAAAGGCAGAAGCTGGAAGCCTCCGGAAGGAATTCAAGGAGATGTGAAGAGGAAAATGAGTGTCACTCGTGCGTGAAAGCCCAACCACGGCCTGACTGGGGTTTGCTACAGTTCTAGGCCTTCATCTGCTCCAAATGCCTCCTTCTTGAGGGGGTGAGGGGAGGATCAGAGCTGCTGATGTCAGAGCTCTAAACACAGAGTGAGGAAGATGGTGGGCTATGGGAGACCACAGGTCAAAAGCCCTGTCATCAATGTGCTTAGTGGCTACTGCCCTTCCCTCAGTGCCACCAGCAGGATGGGGAATCCCAGGAAGGTGTTCTCAACAAAGTGACCTACCAGACCCTGGCATCGAGGACATAACAGGCACTGAGTCCTACAGAGACACTGCAGAACACTCTGCTTCTCCTATGGGCTGCCTACCGATCGGTCTCTCCAATAAAAACAGGAGCATGGCGAGCTCAGTAGCAGTGTTTGCCTGGCATGCATGAAGATGAGTGATATCTTCATCAGCCCCTGGGAATGTATAGGAAGAAGCAAAGTCTGATAAAGAATGTAATCTTAGGCAAGTGTTGTGGATCACACCTGTAACTCCAGCATTCAGGTGTGTGTGTGTGTGTGTGTGTGTGTGTGTGTGTGTGTGTGTGTGTGTGTGTGTGTGGTATAGCCTTGCTGGCAGGCATATGCTATGGAGTGTGGGCTTTTGAGAGTTTAAAGTTTCAGACATTTCCAGTTGCTCTGTCTGCTTTGTGCTTACAGTTCAAGATGTGAGCTCTCAGCCTGCTGCTCCAGTCACCGTGTGTCCCTGCCACGATGGTGATAGATTTGTATCCATCTGGAACCATGAGCCCTTCCTTCTATAGGTTGCTTTAGTAATGTGTTTTATCTCAGCATTAGAAAGGTAACTAAAACAGACACACCTGTGATCCCAGCAATTAGGAGGCTGAGCCAGGGTTGTAGAGCCAGCCTGGGCTACATTAAGACTCTGTTTCAATGAGATTAAAGGCATGTGCCACCAAGCAATAAAAAAAGACTCAAAATAAAATATATTTTAAAAATATATTTATTTTCAAGATAAATATATTCTTATGACTTTGTTTACATGAAATGAAGTACAAAGACCCAGGTTAAAGCAACTTATAAGTTTTATTCTGTGTTTAAATTGACTTTATTTTGAAGGTGAAGAGAACGATCATTACAGCTATACGGAGACAGCGAGTGTCTGGAAGCATCCCATCCTCCACTTACCTTCCCACTTGCCAGATGTCATGGTTTCCCTGATGCTGTCTGAAGACATCCACCAGGAGTGACACACATCATTAAGCCTACACACAGAGGCCCCGGTTCTCCTCTCCCTCGTGTTGGAACACAGAGCACCAGTGCCCTGGAATCTGACTTTTATCGGTTCCCATCCTGTAGTACTTGCTGCATCCTGCACCTGCTGTCCGCAGCAGCTGGCCTGCACTGGTCCCATGGAGGAGCCGGTCCCCTGGAGGAGCCAGCTTCAGGCCTGGGCCAGCTGCACTACCAGGCTTCACCAACTCAGCAACAACTTCCTTCTGTCCGTACCTGCAAGGACAGACAGCCTAGGAGCCTCAGCTCCACCCTCAGGTGTTTACAGGTCAAGTGTGTTTTGAGAACAAGATGGACTTGGCAGGCTGTGGCCCAAAAAGGAATGGATGTCAGTAGAATGGACTGATGTCTCTAGGGATTGTCCTAATGGGAAGGTAACCAGAGTCCTTGTCTTCCTAGAATGAAGAGATTGCCGAGTGTCCAGGACTTCTAACTTTAAAACAGGAGAGTCCTCGACTGGGCAAGAGCCTATCTGTCAATTAATTACAACAACATTGTCAATCAATTATAATGACCCTGCCAATTAATAATAACAATACTGCCAAATGCAAATGAGCTTTGTTTGAGATCTGAGGAACTAAGACTTCACATAGATTTCAGATAACTCTGAAGTAGTTATAGCAGCAGGGAGAAGTTTGAAGGAGCCCAGGAAAGGAGGGGTCCCAGCTTGGGTCTTGTTTGGAAACTGGGAAGACTGTAAAAGGGAAGGTGAAGAGCTGGGCTACTGCCTGACATCAGAGATCATCTTGGAACGGGGACTATGCAGATCTGAAAGTTCTTGGGCCATGTACGCTCAGCCACTTTGACTTTCAGATGACCTTGAAGAGCCTGCATGGGGTCTGTCTGGATTTAGGCCGACTGCACACAGTACAGTGGGTCAAAGACTCACAGAACTCCTCACGGAGAGGGCTATGCTTATGACATTGGAGTCGCGTTGCTTTGAGGCAGGATCTTGCTAGGTAGCCCAAGTTGGTATTGAACACTCGTCAGTCCTCCTAGCTCATCCCCTCCAGTGCTGAGACACAGGCACTGGCCAGCATGCCCAGCTTACAACTGTAGTTTTATTATGAAGGATAGAAGCCCAAAGCAGCCGAGTCAAAGTGCTGCACAGGGCCAGATTCCACTATCCACTTGGCAGCCTGTCCTCAGATTTGCTTCCAACAAGTTCTGTCATAGCAAAAGGAAGTTGATGGGTTGGGGGTTAGATCAATCAGCCCGTAGGCTCATATTCTACTTTCGTGATGATTCAGAACATACATGGTAAGACCACTGTGTTTCCAGAAAGCAGACCAGCACTGGCACGTGCTCTGCAGCGTAGCTGAAGAAGATAAAAACCCGTTCATTGGGTGGGACCTCAGTGAGGATACCCCTCACCACACAAACCCTGACAGTTGGCCTGATTTGCAGCTTGAAAGAAACATGTCCACACCCAGTCTCTTACCTGATCTATTTCCAGGATTCCCCGATAGCTGAGGGAAGCTCAACAGAGACACGATGCCATCAATGATGCTTCTCAGGACTCACATGGAAGCCAACAGCAGTGGCAATTCCCCTCACCACAGCAGCACTGACAGCTCGGGAGCCAAGCCAGCAGCACAGGCCAAGGGCTGTACTGACCTCTCTGCTGAGTCACAGGAAGAAGGCTCTCTACTGAGCCCAGGAACTGGCAACTGCGGCAAGGAGGCCATCTCAGGGTTACAACCCAAAAGTGGCTCTCCTTCACTTGTTGACTGGGGAAAAGTGGGAGTCAAACCCTCATAAGCAGGAAAGCCATGAGGTTACAAGCCCAACTGCAGGCTGAAGCCAAGGGAAGGCTTCTGCAGCAGGTACCCTATGTTGTCTGAGAGAGTACCAGTGCTGGTTCCAACCTCAAAGGGCTGCCAATGAGAGAGGCCCCAGGGAATAACATCCACCCCCATTATAGGGTTCCCACTTATCTGTGCTCCTTGATGAGGGCAGAAGTCTGGGCTAGCCTGGGGATACAGGGCATCTGATACCAGTTCTAGCAGACTGACCCCAGGGACAGCCTGTCCCACAGCTCTCTATAACACTCAGTTATCTGTGCAGCAGCTCAGTCTTAGCCAAGGGTGTCTCGTGTGCAACAGCCCCATGAAGACCACTGAGACAGCTAGCCCTGCAGCCCACACAGGGCCTCACACAGGTAATAACATCTCCTGCTTGGCCTAAGACTGATGCCATCCTTGTTCTGAATCCCTAATGCCAAGGATCCCTGTTCAAATGTCTACATAGGCCTCTTCATTTCACCATTAAAAATCTTCCCTTTGCCTCAGCCTCCCTCCCACATGTTCCCACGTTGGGTCTCAGGTAAAGCTAAACCCACCCTAGTCTGGGGCAGTGTTGGCCTGTGAAGCTACTTGTCTTTGGCTCCCTGGCTTCTAGTCTGTCCCCTCTGGGAAGAGCCATGAGCAAGCAGCTGAGTAACAGGAACCCCCCACCCAGTAGACTCTTCCACCAGAGTGAACCTCAGAAAGCCCAGACCTCTGAGGTACAAAACCAATGTTCCCATACCTCAAGCCCAGTGAGCACAAGCCAATGGAATGTGATGCCCTGGGTTTGTGTTTCTGTCTGGGCCTAGTCGGCAGTAAGATGAGGCTGAGATAAGCCTGTTGGACCTCAGGTCTAGAGGAACACTTTAAGAGCCACTATTGTAGACTTGTGTCTTGGAACCCTGGTGTGACCAGCTATGAGGACCTGGAACAATAGAAGCAAAAGACACAAACTGGAGGAGGAAGAGGAGGACGGGGTGAGGCAGAGCTCTCTGGGTGTGGTGCTGTGAGGGTCCATCTGACCTTTGTCCCCAGTCCCTGGCACAGAACCTTCTAAAAGCTTGCGATTTCCCTATGATGAGGTTCTCTTGAGTTCCCATGAGTCCCTGTCAGGGTGGTAACTTAGGTTGGGCCCTTGAGTATGCCAGGATGTAGCTGAGCAGGGCTGGACACCCCCCCCCAAATGGAGTGAGATGGGAGAGGGTCGAGCTCTATAGAAACTTGAGTGGGGGAGAAGACTGATTGCTTACTGAGTGGAGGATCTTGTCATCTGACAGCAGGGCAGTCACCCCGGCTCTCGGGGAAGTTCCTGGACTCAGGACCCACGCACCTCACCCTGAGTGTTCAGCCACCTGATGATTAAACCAGGCCTGAAGCAAATGCTCTTTGAGTTCTGTGAGAGGCTCTAGTAGGAAGGAAAGAGACTGTTTAGAGTTTTTTAAAGTAGTGTTTTATTGTATGTTTCCATGTCCACACCCGTGTTGGTGCGTGTGTGTGTGTGTGTGTGTGTGTGTGTGTGCATGTATGTCTGTGTGTTGTTGTATGTCTTCCCTCAATTGCTTCTTCATCTAATTTCAAATTTTTGTTTGCTTGGTTTTTTGTTTTTTGTTTGTTTGCTTGCTTGCTTGCTTGCTTGGCTGGGTCTCTTACTGAATCCAGGAGTCACCATTTTGGCTAGACTGGATGATAAACTCACCCTTGGAGTCTTCCTCTCTTCACCCAGCCCTTAGGCGATGGAGTTATAGACATAAACTTGGTCCTGGTTGTCCAGAGTCAGGTCTTCATGCCTGTACAGCAGGCATTTTGCCCACTGAGCCATCTCCCCAACTCTGTTGCAGGATTGTCAGGCATCAGGTCAGCAGTGTGGAGGACTGGGAGTTGGCATCCAAAATGGGCAGTCTGTGGAACTGAGCCTGTGACACTAAGGTCCGTGCCAACTGGAAGTGGAAGGGGTAATGTCAAGTTGGACAATAGCCAAGTGGTTTATGGGTGCCCGTTCTCCTTGTTGCCAGCACTGTGCCAGCTGTTGTCTCTAAGAAGCCCAGCATTAAGGGAAGAGTCCAGGGACACATGTTAGCAGGACGAGGAGGGTTCCGTTGGCCCACTTGGATAGTGCAATGGGTCTTCCTGGGAAGAGTGGTGGAGGCTCAACTGAGCACAGAGAGGCAAGCGCAGATGTACACCCAGAGTCCTGGAAGCTGAGGATGGAAAACCACTGAGAAGAAACATAGAGCCATGTTGTGTTCCAGCTAAACTGACCAGCAGGAGAAACCGGAGAAAAATGCCTCCCCCAGATTGCTTGTAGGAAAGTCTGTAGTGCAAATTCTTGATTAATTATTGGTGTGGGAGGGCCCACTCAATGGGGGTGGTGCCAAACCTGGGCAGGGGACCCAAAGTTGGATAAGAAAAGCAGGCTGAGCAAACCATGAGGAGGAGGTCAAGCAAGCAGCACTCCTCTACGGCCTCTACTTCAACTTCCGCCGTTAGCTCCCTGCATTGAGCTCCTGCCCTGACTTCCCTTGGGGTGAACTACAACTGTAAGTCGGAACAAACCCTTCCCTCCCCAAGTTGCTTTTGGTCGGTATTTCATCACAGCCTTAGAAACCTTTGATAAGGGTAGAGTATAAACCACACAATGGCAGAAGTGAGTCTGAGCTCTTCCCACAGGCAGGTCTTGTGCTAAGATCACCAAAATCTAAGACTGATGCTGAACATTCTGTCTATAGACAAGGAAACTAGACAGGGAGGGAAGAGACAGATGCCCTGCCCCAGGTCATACCCTTGTCACTCTAAAATGCCAGTCCAGGACCACCTATCTTCCACACACTGACACCATCAAATCTTTGACCATAGTTCAATGCCAGGCTTAGACTTCATAAGAAAGCAAGCATGCTCATGTCTGGGTGGGATTCTTTAGACAGGGACATCCCTCATCAGGGAGCAAGCCTCCTCCCAGGTCCCCAGAAGGTACAGTCAATTGCTTCTTTTGCCTGCCTCCTTTGTGTTTGGCGCCAAGGACTATGAAAACAGAAATCATTGAGACAGCCATGCTGGGAACTTTCAAGATGGAGTTAGAACCACTAAGGGCAGGACTCTGGCACATTTCCAGTGCTGTCGATTGTGAGCTTTGGCTACATTCACCTTTGACCACAGGCATCAGGAAGGGCCCGAGAATTGACATTTTAATCTTGCTCAGAGGCTCCAGGTTGGATCAAAGGTGGTCAGACTGGTTTTAAGAACTTGCCCTTTCTGTTCAAACATCCTCCTTTTTAACTCCTCCCTCCAGAGGCCTCTTCCTTCCGATCGCTCAATGCTTGCTCTGTCTCCTGCTTCCTTGGGATCCCGATGGAGCTTGTCGGGCCTGTGTTCCTTAACCGCAATTTCCAAAACCTTGAAAGAAGTTCTTTTACTTGGATAGTGTTTTATATCTGGTTTATACCAAGGGAGGGGGGGTCAGGCTGTTTACATACGTCACACAAAGAAGGCAGCAGATAAGTAGTTGATTAGATTTAAACTTTCACTTGATATGTATTACTAGCATATTATTGTATTTTTATAGAAGGTGCTAAATAGTTGGATCCCACTCACCCCACTGCTGCTTCCCTCTCTTCTTTCCTACTAGTCCTCTTCTTCCATATCGTTAACTTCTTAAACTCCTAGAAATAAAACTCACCCTAGCCCCCTTTTAGAAGGGCTGTTTCTGTTGAGGTGCCAGATAGCAAAGCCGTCCTATGACAAAGGAGCTATGATTCATCCAGCAGACAAGATACAAGCTTGCAAAGCAAGATGGCAGAGGTGAGCTGGCCCCAAAGTGAGGTTATGAGGCACGGGAACTGGCTTATTAATTTTATTATATTTGTTTACTTTTAAAGATTTATTTCATTTTTTATATCATTGGGGGGCGGGGGGAGGGTTGCAGCATATGAGCTATCTCACATCTCCACCCGAGACAAGAAAGTTCAACACCAAGTAACATTTTAAAAGAACAGAGAGACAAAAACCCGATGGTGCCTCTTGCTTCTGTCGCATTTGCAATCTTATTCTTGTCCTGTTTAGATACTGTCCTCTGTGTCCTAAGTGGGCACCAAACATCCTTGTCAACCTTCATCCCACACCTCTCTTGCTGACTATCACAGGTTCCCACACACTCACCAATGTAACATGGAGCATGATTGGCCCTGAGCACAAGTCTGCCATGATTCATCTTCTGTCAACACACTGCTCCGTCATCCCCAAGGTAATAATTGCAAATTGCTTTGCTTATTTGCTTTTAAGATTTCCTGTATCCTAATGTTTGTCTCTTTTCTCCCCAAACGACTCAAATCAATAGCGTTATTATGTGTTCAAACACAGCACCTCTGTTCTTCCTTCCTCTTTCCTTCTTGTATGTGTGTGAGAGAGAGAGAAAGTCTGTGTGTGAGAGAGTGTGTGAGTGCATGTGTGAGAGAGTATGTGTGTGTATGAGAGAGAGAAAGTATGTGTGAGTGTGTGTGAGAGAGAGAGAGAGAAAGTCTGCGTGTTAGAGAGTGAGAGTGTGTGTGCGAGAGAGAGTATGTGTGTGTATGAGAGAAAGTGTGTATGAGTATGTGTGTGTGAGAGAGCGTTGTGTGTGAGAGAGTAAGCGTCTGTGTGTGTGTGAGAAGGGGGTCTCACTATGTGGAACTCACTATATAGGCCAGACTAGCCTCAAACTAGTAAAAGCCCACCTTCCTCTGCCTCTCACACACTAGGATCAGAGGCATGAACCACCATGTCCAAGCTTCTTTTTATTTTTACGACTCTTCCTTCCTGCCCTCAACCCGGAGCCAGGCTACAGGTTTATGCCAATACTAGTCTCTCTTTGAACCCAATCACCTGTTGCAAAAGTACAGTGATACAGTCCTTAGTCTACCCTCTTCCTCTCCCCCCCTCCTCCCCCTCCTCCTCTTTTTCCTTCCTCCTCCTCCTCCTCCTTCTCCTCCTCCTCCTCCTCTTCCTCCTTCCCCTCCTCCTCTTTTTCCTTCCTCCTCCTCCTCCTCTTCCTCCTCCCCCTCCTCCTCTTTTTCCTTCCTCCTCCTCCTCCTCCTCTTTCTCCTCCCCTTCCTTCTCCTCCTTCCTGTGCCCTTTACTGAGGCAAGTTTGTTGGTGGTGCATTCAGAGGAGGTTAAAAAAAAATCTGTGTCTCTGATTTTCTAAAATGTCTTTCTCCTGTCCTTCCTCTTGATTAACAGTTTGCCTGAGGATATAAGTCTGGATGAAAGTCATGGTTCCTCTGAATATCTGAATATTGGAGGTATTGTGTCATTATCTTCTAACTTTTGGTCTTTTAAGAATTCCAATGCTGTTCTGTTTTAAATTTTATTATAACACACACACACACACACACACACTTTTAGAAGTAAGTTATCCCTCAATTCCTAGGGATCTGAAATAGATGTGACTTGTATTTTTAATTCCTTATTTTGGCCAGCCTGCTCTCTCTCTCTCTCTCTCTCTCTCTCTCTCTCTCTCTCTCTCTCTCTCTCTCTCTCTCTCTTATTTTGGTTTTGGTTTTGGTTTTTCAAAACAAGGTTTCTCTGTGTAACAGCTCTGGCTGTCTCAAAACTCACTCTGTAGACCAGGCTGACCTTGAACTCACAGAGATCCACCTGCCTCTGCCTCTGGAGTACTGGAATTAAAGGTATGCCCTACCATGCCTGCTGTCGACCCAAACGTTTGCACTCTTCCAATCTGGGAAGTTTCTTGGCCAAAGTGGGCTGTGCTAATTTCTTCCTCTACTCCTCTGCACCCTCTCCAGTCCCTCACCCTTCATCTCCCTCAGTGCTCCGACCCTTGCCTGTCTCTCTGTAATCTCTGTCAGAATATCTCTACTCTCTCTCTCTCCATCATATGTTTCTGTGGCACCCCTCCTGCTGATGAAGATCTCAAGTCCACAGTCTATGTTTCATGTCCCAACTTTAATTTCTAAGCGGTCTCTCACATTCCCAGAAGCTATTAATAGGGTGTTTTGTTTTCCATTTTCTCATCCCAGCATTACCTGCTTCCTCCGGACTCTTTCTTCTTATTTATTTTCATTTATCTCTGTCTTTGATATTGAAAACTTCCTTTGAGTATGTGTTCATGTTGAATATTCAAACAACAAAGTGTTGACTGTGAGCTGTGTGCATGGAAAGCCAGAGCTGGCAGGTTGAGTGGCTCCTGCAGGGTGCACCAAAGTGTCTGGGTAAGGAGAGGCTGATGGTGTTGGAGAGGGAGTGAACCATGCTTCCATTTTCCTCTTGAGACACAGATGCAGACCTGGGAGCTGCACGCTCTGCTCTCGGCCTAAGGAAAGAGCCAAGCGAGGTTCCCACATCCCTCTGTCCCACTCAGCACACTGTCGGGGCTTCTCTCCCCAGTCAACATTCTCTCTCACCTTCAGGGAAGGCTGACTGTATTATTTTTGCATTGCTGTGATCAAAGTATCTGACAGAAATAACATAAGAGGGAGAATAAAAAAAAAACTGTTTTTGGCTCACGTTTAGAGAGATTTCAGACCAGCAAGGTGTGGAGAGTAGGCAGAGAGAGCTCCATCTGAGGTGGCGGGAACAGGAGACGGTAACTGCTCCCATGGAGCCAGATAAGAAATTGGGTCAGCCCAGGCACTGGTGTCATCTTCAAAGGCCCACCACCACCAGCGATCTTCTGTCAGTCAGACCCCACCTCCTGCAGGCTCCACCTTTAAAACATCACCACAAGCCCAGAACCCATGTTTCAGAACATGAGTTTGGGGGCCATTTCAGATTCAAACTGTAACCCAACCAAAGAGCCCAAATGTTCTAGTAATGAATAGATTGATAAATCAAAGTAAACTGACTGATGGATATTGCTGAACTGAACAAAGGAAGGAGGCACCACTCACATATAACACCGGTGAACGTCACATACATCAATCAAGTGATAAAGAAGCCAGCCCGCACGTCTTGTGTGCTTTCATTAATATGTAATGTCTACAGTGGTGACAGGAAGCAGGTTGGGGAGTCTGGGAAGGGGATGTGAGATAGGATAATAGAAATGGCTGCTAATAGGCAGACTTTCTTTTTGGTGATGAAAAAAAAAGTTCTAAAATTACATGGTAAGGATAGATATAGGAACTGTGGAAATCCACACAAACCCCCCAGGTGTTCACTATAAAGAAGTGAGCCATGTGGGGTGAATTATGTCTCAACAAAGCTGTTCTGCAAAAGTTGCTAGCAAACTATAAAGTTATATACAAGCCAAGTACAGGTAGTACAGGCCTGTAATCCCAGCTACTTAGGAGACTGAGGCAGGAGGATGGAAATAACAGGGCCAGCCTGAGCTACAGAGCGTGTTCAAAGTCAGTAACTGGGCAACTTATCAGGAGCCTGTCTCAAATTAAAAAGTAAAAAGAAGACCAGAGATATATCTCATTGTTACATAAGGCCTGGTACCCAGGAGGTGCCACCAAAAAATTAATTAATTAATTAGCTAGTTAATTAGCTAAATCACATACAAAAGGTAATTTTCCTGTTAACGTCAGCATTGAGAGGGCTATGAGCCCAGGAGTCAGTTCTGTCTGCTCACAGTTGTGTGACAAGCATCTTCCAGCCGCTTTTCATATTGTTGCTTGAAATACAACCTCACACCAGACCAGAGGCTTGCTGGAAAGCTAACCCAGAATGTGGGAGCTGTTCAGACACAAAGGCCTGAGGTCTCTGGGTCACTGGGTCTCCACACAAGTCATCTGGCTTGAGCCAAATCTGATGGCTTTAGGGCCTAAGCAAGCTTTCTGCTGAGAGAAACCAGAGCCTTGGCTTTCTGTTATGGTCATGTGACCCTTACTCATGGGGGCTTCCTACGGAACCACACAATGGAAAGAGTCCTCCTCAGCTTTGGTAGTGACCCACTAGCCAAAACTCCTGGAACTGGGTACCCACTTGGCAATTGAAGTGAGATTATGGGCCAGAAGTGGAGCTGGGAGGAGGGGAAAAGTGGGTCCTGGGCTGGACCTGCTCTTTTTTCTTTTTTTTTTTTAAAAAATATGGAATGCTTTACAAATTTGCGTGTCATCCTTGCGCAGGGGCCATGCTAATCTTCTCTGTATCGTTCCAATTTTAGTATATGTGCTGCCGAAGCGAGCACTGGACCCGCTCTTTGATGCTCTATGTTAGCTGGCCAGTTGCAGAAAGTGGCTCTGCCTTAGCCCTCTGAGATAGCCAAAGATGGTGCTTGTTAATATATACATATGTGAAGTATATTACCTCACAATAATCAAATGACTATGAATACCACTTGATACTTACAGAGCAATATGCTCTGAGCAGCTCCCGCGCCATTCAGAGTGATGTGTCAGTTGCTGGATCATGCCGCCCACATTTTACAGATTACTTTTGCCTCCGTATGTCAGATTCAGGTTGGTGTAGGAATTTACTATGACAAGAGGCTTTTCTGAAAGTGCCCTCCAGAGAGCACCCCAGAATTCACACTCTAGATGATCCTGAGCTTTTCTGACAACTTTTTATAACACAGGAGGAAAACAGTATCTTGGCTGTGATGAAATCTTGTGCTGGCACCGGGCAGAAGCACATGGGCAGCTGATTGGTCTAGATTTTAAGCAGGTGGTCTGAGAATCAGGGCTGTGTTCATCCACAGCCAAATGTTTCTGATATCTTGAAAGAGCATTCCAGAATGCTGACATGAAGGCTCAGGTGTGAGTCCTTCCCCCTACCCCCACCCCCTGAACTGACAAGGGCCTAAAGGTGGTGGAGTCAACATACTCTCTTGGGGTACAGATAGAGTCTGAGAACAATGAACAATGTCTCTGAGAACATTGGCAGTTTCCTGGGCTCACATGCCACATAAAATGTGTCCAAGAAAGTTTATTGATTTGGGTTGGTGTTTTGTTCTGTTCTGTTTTGTTTTGTTTTCTGAGACAGGTTGTCGTGTAGCTCAGGCTGGCCTTGAACTAGCTATGTAGTCAGAGATGACCTTTAACTTCTGATCCTCCTCCTCCACCTCCCGAGTACTAAGGTCTGCAGCATGTGCCACCATGCCTTGCTAATTTGTCTCTGATGATCAAACCCAGGGTGCCATATATGCTAAGCAAAGCACCCTGCCAACTGAGCTATATCACCAGGCCCATATCTTCAAGTCAGTGCCCACAGATGGCACAGAGCTGAAAACAAACAAGTTCTTAGTTCGCTAAACAAGGAGACGACAATACAGAAAGCTCTAAGGCCCAGAAGCTCTGTGACACTTCGTAGGCTGCTGAGGTTTCCCTTTCTGCCCAATAGGACCACAAAGTTCATAGCTGCCAGCAAGCAAAGAGAGGCCACAGTGAAGCTGGGTAGGATGGTGTCCAACCTGGGCCACCATGACTGCAACATGGAAGCTCTTCTGTGACCTTGTTCCTGGTGACTGCATACTGTTTCCAAGCCTCTGTATAGAGCTCATATCAACAGTGCCACATCTTTAGGAGGTCTTAGGCACCACTCTCACTCCTGAATCCAATGATGTGTTTGACAGGAGAACAGCAGAGAGCAAAGTATTAAACAGATTCATCACGGAGTGATCCAGGCTGCTTTGTGATGCTCACGGGTGGCCAGGCCTGCAGGGTTCATTTCTTTGGAGCACAAGCATTTTGAGCCAGTGGAAAGATTTCCCTGTTGGGCTCCTACAGCTTCAGTTTGCCAGAGATTACTTGATATTTCACTAAAGTTGGGAAAGATTTCCAAGCCCAAAATAAAGGTAATTACAGTCAACTCTAAGCAAGTCCAACATTTTGACATTACAACACAACATCATCATCTACAAAGATCACATTTGAGAATTATCCAATTTACAAAGAAATCGAAAAAACCCGTCATAATGTCTTAAATAAGTTTACAGTTTTATGCTGTGCCATATTCATAGCATTTCACCACATGTCTCCAGCATGCCAAGGGAGATTTTAGCTTCCAACCAAAGTCATAGGGGCAAGCCAGTCATGTCTCTTCAGCTGGTGAAGTTCCTTTCCTAAAAAGGAACACCTTTAGCCTTCACAAGCATAGATGGAGACACACGCGCGCACACACACACACACACATACACACACACACATACACGGAGAGAGACAGAGTCAGAGACAGAGAGAAAGACAGAGAGAGAGAGACAGAGAGAGAATGAGTTTGGCAAAGAGACCAATGGTCATTTGCATGCAGAGAATGTGCTCCGGATGAAACACCCACCAGCCTGAGGTGCTTTAAGGTCAGATAGACATGTAGCTGGACATAAGCCAGCTGTCTTCAGAGTGAAAAGCACAGACAGATTGGTCAGCACCCTAGAACTGGCCCACAAACCCCTCTACCCTTCTTTAGGTCCTTCCTCCAGCCCCCGGCCCAGCCCCCACATCTTTCCCAAGCATGCCTGGCTCATAGCCACTCCAGACTGAGGTAATGCTCACCAGGCTCACCAGGCTGTGAGAAGCCACAGTGTGTGTTTAAGGGTGCCATGATGGTGGTGCCTGCAGAGGTCGCACATGCTGCTGTCTTAAAGACAGGAAGGCAGAACTCTCTCTCTCTCAAGGGTGTCTGATTGTTTCCCTGTGCACCTCTATCCCCATTTACACTTATGTTCAATCTATGTTAAAAGTGCTCATTAATGAGCACCAACTCCACTTCATGCCGCCTCATTCCAGTATTTTCTTCTGAGGCTCTCTGGGGATCTGGTTTTACTTGAGCGGAGGTCTCTGAAAAGAACCACTCTACCTCCGTGAGCAGCATTGCAGAGGCATGTCTGCAGCCCCACTGCCACGGACAGAGGGGCACCCTTGAGCTCCGGCAGGCTGTTTCATTTCACACCTTTTCACTGAGGACAGTGTCAGGCTTGTCAGCCTGGTCCCTAGGGCTTCCCAGCCTCACATTCACTCTCTTACAAACATTTGTTAAGCATTTGCTCTATCCAAAACTCAGATTATGGTAGCAGGTCCCTGGGCCTTTCTGTCTTAGTGTTTGTCCTCTGTCTCCTTTCTCTTGCCAGCCCCACCCTGAGTGTCCTGACTCCCATAGACAACAAGGCTGGCAAAGGCTATTGCAGCCTCTGATGAGACTGTATCAGTGTGAGGAGGAAGCACAGACAACCAAGGTTTCTATGGCCTTCAGTCTCTCCATCACAGACAGACTGTTCCTCCAGCCCATGAGATTGCAGGGTGCGTGCATGTTTACATGCACATATATGTATCTGTGTATATGTGTGGGTATAGATAGATAATAGGTAGATAGGTAGATAGATAATAGGTAGATAGATAATAGATGATAGTTAATAGGTAGATAACAAATAGATAATAAGTACATAAATGATTGGTAGGTAGATGATACAGAGATAGGCAAAGATAAGATCCGATAAGATACGATAAGATGAGATAAGATAAGATAAGATGAGCTAAGATGAGATGAGATGAGATAAGGTAAGATAAGATAAGGTGAGCTAAGATAAGATGAGGTGAGATGAGGTCAGCCATCCCAGGAATAACCAACTCTTGCTGGTTATCACACTGACACACTGACTTAAAAAGAGAAATATTAAATGCAGGCATGGAGCTCGGACCAGCTGGTGAAGAACAATTGCTTCTCTTCTTTCAGAGCTACTGGAGAAGAACCTTCCCATGCCTCTCATGTGCTGTGAACCCCACTGCTGTGGGGCTCCCTAGGACACAAGTCTTCACTCCAGAGCTATTACTAGAAGCTTCCTGCAAGGTAACTTCTAGCAGAATGTTATTTCCGCTGACAAATGAGAGATGTGGTCTGCTTTTCTGAGCGGAGGTATGGATCAGATTGAAATGTCCCCCCAAAAGCTCATGAGTGCAGCGTTCTGAGGTGATACTATTTGGGAGTGATCAAATCATAAGGGCTCTGATAAAATCTATCAACCAATCACTGCTTTGGCAGGTTCAGTTGGGGAAATAGCTCAAGCAATAAAATGCTTACCATGTAAGCATGAGGAGAGGACCTGAGTTCCATCCCCCAAACCCATATAAAAGTTGGGTACGGTGTGCACTTTTAATCCCAGCACTGGGGAACAGGGACAAGAACATTCCTGGGGCTTTCTGTCCAGTAAGTGACACTGGCCCAAAGCCATGATAGATGGCAACTGAGGAGTGACACCCAAAGTTGACCCCTGGCCTCCACACTTATGGGTACACACATGTATGCACACCAGCACGTTTATGTAAACATGGGCCTAGGGAAAATAATTATAAGCTGATCTCATTATTAGGAGGTGGTAGAAATGGAGATGGGCAGTCACTGGAAGCTATCTTTGCAGAGGAGCTCTTGTTTCTTGGCTGCTATGAGACAAACAGCTTGCTCTGCCATGATGCTCTGCCTCACCTTGGTCCAGAAACAATGGATCCATGTGACCATGGGCAGAGCTCTCTGAAACCATGAGGGAAATCCTTTCCCCCTGAGTTGTTTCCTTGGGCATCTTGCCACCATGATTGGAAGCTGTTTAACACAAATAGACCTGTGTTTTGGGAAGCTCAGCTCTTTTGCCCAGGGCCCCTATGTAACTCACTATACGCAAGGGAAAACATTGGTGAAAATAAAGACCACATTGACAGCATTAAAGAATCTTTCAGGTGACATCAACAGGCCACTAGTAGAAAAAGGACCATGCAGTCCCCTGGCTACTGGCTAGCCTGTGGTAGCCACAGGCAGAGAAGACAGATTGTCATACATCTGACACAACTCCACATATACTATGTGTATACACATGCACAGATCCTACAAACAGGGTCTGGAGAGATAGCTCAGCAGTTAAGAACAATGTATGCTCTCCCAGGAGAACCAGATTTGATTCCCAAAACCCATGTGGTGGCCAACACAATCTGTAACTCCGGTTTCAGAGGATCTGATCCCTCTTCTAGCTTTCATGGGTACTGAATGTGGGGTACAGACAAATGCAAAGGCAGAACACCCCTACACATAGAATAAAGATAAATAGATCTTTTAAAAAAAAACACATGTGCAAATTATAGATGTTTTCATGCCACACGTACCACACTTATGCACACACATGCATGGAGTATACATACACACTCTCTCTTTCAAACACACACACACACACACACACACACACACAGAGAGAGAGAGAGAGAGAGAGAGAGAGAGAGAGAAGAGTCTGGAGCTCCATGAGACTGAGGCAGAGTTGGAAGTACTATCAGAGATCCGAAGAACACACGGCAAACAGAAGGGTCACACTGAGTAAAGCCACGGACAGCCAGTTCACAAGGCCAATGTGAAAAATAATTACCAGAGACCCAGTGGAAGTAGCTATTGGGAGCTACAAACACAAGAAGGAGGCTCTGGGGTTATAAGTAAAAAGCAAGAGGGTGGCGTATCCCAAACAGGATGGGAGAGAGGGCAGCTTACCACAATGGACACGAAGCACGTTCCTCCTGACCCTGCCCAGGGATGAGGTCTTTACCCTGTGAAGCCCCACGGCTTCTGCTCCAGATGCCCTATTTTAACTGTGTAGAATAGAAAACAGAAGCTGGGCGGTGGTGGCGCACGCCTTTGATCCCAGCACTTGGGAGGCAGAGGCAGGTGGATCTCTGAGTTCAAGGCCAGCCTGGTCTACAGAGTGAGTTCCAGGACAGCCAGGGCTACACAGAGAAACCCTGTCTCGAAAAAAAGAAAGAAAGAAAGAAAACAGAGGGACAGAACAGACTTCGGGTTCTGTTCATTTGGGCATGTGATATTTTTATTTTTATTTTTTATGATAAAGTTTATAAATTTAAAGAATAAAAATCTTGGATACACAACAAAAACAGTTCGGAAGCAAAATGGGCCCTAGCAGGCGGAGGGGTTACTTAGTAAGTCAGAGGCCAGGTCAGGAGAAGGGTCTTCCATGCCACGAGTCTGGGCTGGAAGCTCAGGATGACAAGACTCAGTGGGAAGAGAGATGACGGGGTTGAAAGCATTCACCCCAGTGTTTCTGAAAAGGTGACCTCCAAAAACGCAACAGCGTGACCAACACTCTCAAATTGAGGCAGCTTTGCAGTTTGGTCCGTGAGCGTGAGAGAAACCATTCACAGGTGTCAGAACCCAATTTCCTGGGCCTCGAACCTCTCGGTATTAAACACAAATAGGTGAGTCGTTGCGTTCTGATGAGACCTCTGAGCTAATCCATCGTTATAGAAGTAATTTACTCTCAAGAGGATGGAGCGGCACATGCTTTAGGACAGGAATTTAAATTAGGAGATTCTTGTGTCCTTGCTCAAAGAACTTCTCATACCTACCTCCAGGATGTCTGCTCCATTTTAAAGACCATAAGACACGCATTTCCACAGTTTCCCACCTCATCCTCCACAGAGCTCTGCCCTACATAAGGATATTGGAACCATTTAAATGATATCTAGGGGACACTGGACTCTAAGTCCTAAGTCAGCAGGAACGACCCACCGACCTGCTCGTAGGTCTTCGGGGTGACCTGCCAGAAGTTCATCTTCCCTTCCCTTTGGGTGTGCCCAAGGACACTGGGTCTGACCTCTGTGCTCAGAGGTACTGAGGATACCTGAGTCTCCAGAGAGATGATCGTGTAGATGAAGAGAAGAAACATTGCATAGCTTCCCTTTGCACTAAGAGAAATAAGAACACGAGGTAGCGAAGTCAAAAAGCTCATTTTTCACTAAGTCAGCTAACAAGAGGGTTTGCAGCCAGGTGCCCATCACCTCAGCCCTTGGGAGGTGAAACCAGAAGGATCAGGAGCTGCGTAGCAAACGCAAGGTTAGTGTGAGCTGCATAAGGCCCTGTCTCAAAACAACAGCAGTTCTCTGCCCTTCACAGCTCTTCTTAAAGGCAGGTTTTCATAAAGCCCTGGCCTTGGCCCGTTTCCTATCCAGTCAGACACACCCTTGGCCCACCTCAGCTACTTCACCCCATTCCCAAACCTGTAGCTACTAGGACACCTCAGACTCCCCTCCTCTTCCCCGTCTCTGCAGTATCTGCCCCACTACTGCCTCCCATTCCTGCAGCCCCACTGATGCCTCTCCGCCCCCACCATGTCTCCCCACTCTCCTTCTCCTTCCAAACCTACTCTCTAGGGCTGCAGATTCAACATCCCTAACCCCCAAATTTAAAATCCAACCTATTCTAGAATTCAAAACGTTTTGATGTTAACACGAAAACACAAGTGTCAAAATTCCACCCCTGACCTCAGGTCATCAGCCACAGCCAATAGCCAGTAAAGCATCGTGTAAAACTCTGCCCCAGGCTCCGGGATGACATGTGCATAAGACACAGATGGGTCTCATGTTGAGACTGAGGTCCATTCCCAAGATATTTCATTACAGACATGAAAACATTCCAACATAATAATCATACAAAAAAATAAAAGAAGTCTAAAACACATCTGGTCCCAAGTATTGGATATGGAGGACGCCTAACCGGCATCTTCCTGACTTTTCATGTGACTGCCCCATGGAAATGCCGGCTGCAAGGTTAGCCCTTTCCTCCTTCACCCTTATTCCCAGCTCTGTCTTTGGGTGGGTGACACAGGTCCTGTCTATGTCTACAGCCACCCCTTCCTGAGGAAAGGACCTGGTTAACACAGACACCCACCCCCATCTGCTGTGGCTTTGCCCCATGTGACATCATGCCCCCAAATGACATCATGGTTGGTGTCTTAGAAGAAGGGCAAACTTATTTTGTCTTCCCCATGCTTTCTCTTGAGAATACGGATAAGATGACTGGAAGTCCAACTGCTGATGTGGGTCACAAAATAACTTTGAGTATGGAGTCCCCCCCCACAGGGTAGGACTAAAAGTGGGAGGTCTCTGGAGACCAGATGGGATCTGCTGCCCTAGCCCAGTTCTAGGGAACATTCTTAGCACTCCTGTTTGAGGAAGCTCAGTGTTCAGCTGAATCTTCTATCAGCTGCAGAACATTTAATCCCGCAATCAACTACCCCATGCAACAACCATGCTTGGGAATACGAGGTGACTTCTTCTTTCTGCCTGGCAAACATATTTAGGGTGGTGGCAGCCTGCACGCTGTCCCTCAATAGCCCCTAGTGTTCCGTCACCAGATCTGCCTACCCCAGTCCTACTGCAGGCTGGGATGGGGGTGACCCTGAGCAACTTTGGGACTTGCTTTAAGGTTTGGTTTGCTCAGGAGGGATAAGGGGTTTTGTCAGCCCATCAGTACAGGTGATAAAAAAGACAAGCCTACGCTGGGATCCCGCCAGGAAAGCAGTGAAGCTGGAGCACATCAAGAGAGGCTGAAAGAGCCCATCCAACAGAGGAGGAAGGGGCCCTGCACAAACCCAGCGCAGGAGCGTTACCATGACAACACGGGGCCTGGGCGCTGAGGTGCTGGTGGAGGCCCTATAGAATGGAACAGTGAGGCAGGAGGCCTAAGCCAGCTCTTCCCCCACCCCTCCTCCCACGCCTGCCCACGCTTCAGCCCGCCTCTGAGACAGACTTTTCTGAAGCCTTGTGTTTAACCCTGACAATTTATGAGCTTTGCATTCGGAATCATCTCTATCTGTGGTTTCATATAGAAAGAAATAATTTTAAATCTACAAGTAAAACAGCCACACGTGTCCTGTGACTACGTGTGCCCTGCCACAGCAGGTGCCTTCTTCCTTCAAGTAAGGAGGGGCCTGGAGAAAAGCCTGGAGGTGGGGCCAGACCAAGGCCTTCCATCACTGAGGACAAGGACATGACTGTAGCAGTGTCCTGGAACCTGGGTCTCCACTCATATCCTTTCATGACCTCGGGCAGCCTCTGTTGATCCAGGGCCTCTTTTATTTTTTAATCTTTGTTTTATTTTGTACATGGGTCTAAGGAGGTGGGTCTTGGATGACATGGGAGACCCGAGGGTTGGGGAACTGCTCTGACAGTCCTGGTCCTACCAGTGGCTCTACCCTATGTCAGCAAGTCAGTAGCCACTGCCTCTTCCCACACCTCAACCCCTGCCAGGGTCCTTCCTTTCCACTGTGCATGTGTGACAGAGGAGCCAGGCTGGCATGAGCCCAAGTGACCTTTCCTACCTACACACCCATTGCAGGTGAAGCCCAGCAGAATTCCCTAGGCATCAGATCTATTTGATTGATGTTGATAATGCTTCTTGTTCTGTGGTATGGGATTTTTATCTTATTAATGTTTTTTTTTTCTTTTCATTTTAAGATTTATTTGTTTTATGTATCTGAATACACTGCTACTCTATTCAGATACACCAGAGGGCATCGGATCCCATTATGGATGGTTATGAGCCACCATGTGGTTGCAGGGAATTGAACTCAGGACCTCTGGAAGAGCAGACAGTGCTCTTCACTGCTAAGCCATCTCTCCAGCCCCGTGTTTTTTCTTTTATAAGATACAATCTTGCTATGTAGCCCTGGTTAGCCCTCTGCCTCAGCCTTCTGAGTACTGGGATTACCTGCCCCTGTCATGCCCTGATTGACCACTAGTTGCATTTGTTTTGCTTACATCCTGAGTACTAGGATTGTTGGCATGTACCATCACATCCAGTTTATGCCATGCTGAGGACTGAGCCCACAGCTTCATGAATGTTGAGCAGGCTCTCCACCAACTGAGCCACATCCTTAGCCCCTTTTGTACCAATGAGGAGAAGCCATTGATCCAGAGTACTATTCGTATATAACAGTTCCCCCAAACTGCTGCTTCACAGATCATTCTGAAGACTCAGGATGGTAGGATTCATGGAGAAGCTGTGTCTGTATAACTTCTGTGGAGATAAGCAGGGAGGGCTTCCTGTAAGGTTCTGGGAAGTCCTGCCTCAGGGAGTACTGACTTCCTATAAGACTCTGGGAGGTCCTGCCTCAGGGAGTACTGACTTCCTATAAGACTCTGGGAGGTCCTGCCTCAGGGAGGACTGACTTCCTGTAAGACTCTGGGAGGTCCTGCCTGAGGGAGGACTAACTTCCTGTAAGACTCTGGGAGGTCCTGTCTGAGGGAGGACTAACTTCCTGTAAGACTCTGGGAAGTCCTGCCTCAGGGAGTACTGACTTCCTGTAAGACTCTGGGAGGTCCTGCCTCAGGGAGTACTGACTTCCTGTAAGACTCTGGGAGGTCCTGCCTGAGGGAGGACTAACTTCCTGTAAGACTGTGGGAGGTCCTGCCTGAGGGAGGACTAACTTCCTGTAAGACTGTGGGAGGTCCTGCCTGAGGGAGGACTAACTTCCTGTAAGACTCTGGGAGGTCCTGCCTCAGGGAGGACTAACTTCCTGTAAGACTGTGGGAGGTCCTGCCTGAGGGAGGACTAACTTCCTGTAAGGCTCTGGGAGGTCCTGCCTCATGGAGGACTAACTTCCTATAGGGCTCTGGGAAGCTCTGCCTCAGGGATGATTTCAGTAAGGCTCTGGGAGGTCCTACCTCAGGGAGGCCTCTTCAGCAGGCCCAGAATTTACTGAGCACAGTAAAGGCAATTCTTTTTTCATGGTTGATCTGCTAACCACAGAAGGACTGTGTCACCTCACACAGGATGATTAATCTCAATTGTCAACTTGACGAGATCTATACTCAACTGGGAGACAGGCCTCTGGGCACACCTGTGGAGGACTGTCTTATGTCAACTGACAACCTATCCATGTAGGTGGCACCATGTTTGGGCTTAAATCTGGCACTATACAAAGAGCAAGCCATGCACTGATCGAAAGCGATTGTGGATCTCTGCTTCTTGACTGTGGATGCCGTATGAGCGGCTACTTCAACTCCTGAAGCTGTGAGCAGTAGGATGTACCCTTGAACTGTGAGCCAGGATTTAGCCTTCCTTTCTTAAATTGCTTCTGTAATGGTATTTTATCATAGCAATACTGTCCTACCCGGAGAAACACTATACAGGTCGCCTGGTACCTGTGAAGGCTAATTCAGGCTGGACATTGTCTGCTCCAAAAGAAATATGGAACAAATGGTTAACTATAGTGCCAATCCACATACCAAAAGAAATGCTGGCTTCCAGGCTCCCTCAGTGCCTGTGGCTCTTCTCAGCTCTTCTCACCACACCTCCCACCCTAAACTTCCCAGCTCATGGGCTTTCTTTTCTCCAGCTTCTCATTCCTCTATGGTCCTGCGGGTACCCTCTCAGCCCCCTCCCTCTTGGTCTCTTTTACTTGCACTCTTTTTTCTTCCTCTCTTGCTCCTCCACCCTCACTCTCTCTCCTCTTAAGGCCTGGTTCAGCCTGTCAGCCATGCTCAGTCCACTCTTCCAGATGTCTCTGGCTGTACTCTCCCTCAGAACCTACAATAAAATTCTTCCCCTCAACCTTGGATGGGTCGTATCCTCACTTTAAACACACGGTGCCTAAACTCCCGAGTTATACAGACATGGCATTGCACATGTTCCTGAAAAGCCTTTAGTATCCCAGCTCTGAGGTGTTCCGCTCCTAGCCAGTGTTCTACACACTGTTGTGTGGGCAGCTCGCCCCTCTCTTCTTTTCCCATCGACAAAGCAAGGAAGCGTCAATCTTCACCCTGGAAGCATTGGTCATTAACGAAAAAGGTGGGAGCTGTCTCAGCAGGGGCTGTCAGGTTCCTTGTGTATTCTGTCCTGTGCTGGGATTGAAACGTAGAATGTTAATGTATGAGGATTTGATTTCAAATTATGTAAATAAGACGACTATGGAAATTAAATCTGTGATTAAAGAGGAAAGAGGAAGGGGAGAACCAGAAAGCTGAAAAGATTAGACAAAGAAAAATCCTGGGGGCAGAAGGGGAGGGGATGGAAGAGGAGGATTTGGGAGAAGCAGCCTTTTGGGTGCCCTTGACCGTGGGAGGCAGTGTGCCTGCTGGTCACAAGCCTCTTCTTTTCTCAGGTCCAAGGAAGGCTCCGGGAACTGAAATGCTTTAAAGGGAGATAGACATGGAGGGGGTAGAGGAAGATGCTTTAGTTTTCTCAGCAAGGGACAGGAGATGCTGCAAATGTGCCCATGTGGCCCTGATTGGGGCTGCCTATGAGGTTCTCCATCTCTGAGCCGGGATGGAGGGGGAGCGAGAGCCAGGAGCAGCAGGAAGGCTAAGTTTATGCAGTGGAGGGGGGCGATGAGATGGGGCGCTGCCACAGGGACCCCAGTCTCCTTTTCCTAATGAGTGGAAAGTCTCTAGCTCACTCAATTTAAGAGAGCAGAAATTACCCTTGAGCCATTTAAAATATTTGTAAAAGAAAATACTCAAGAATAAATAGTAAACCGAGCAATGGGAGACAGAAGGGGAAAGTGTGAGTATCTGGTTTCTGCTGGAACCCCCATGGCTGAGTCCTGTGCTCCTGGAGAGGATCATCTGAGAGACTCACTTCCCACAAGAGGGAGAGTGAGTGATGGCAGTTCTCCCTTTCTAGGGGAGTCTGGGAATTGCCCCCCCACCAAGTGCCGGTGGCTCCAGGCTCCTGGCTCTGGGCTCCTCCTCTTCCACTGCCATCAAGGGTCATCTTTAGGACATCATTAAACCCTAATCATCTCCCGAATGTCCTGTCTCTTAATACTGTTAAGTGTCAGGAAGTACACATGTCCAGGAAGTGCACATGTCCAGAAATTAGCTCCTGCTGGATTATAAAAGCTCCCCCTCCAGGTTAGATAAAAACCAGCATTCCTTAGGAACTTGTGAAATGAGTTTCCAGGTTCCCAAAACAGGTTCCTTTGCCTCTGGCAGGAGGAAGAATCTAGGGCTCCCAATTGACACATGCCTGGGGTTGTATGTCAAAGCCCTGCTGACCTCCAGGCTCCTTCAGCCCTTATTCACAAATACATTTCAAAACTCTCACAGAGAGCCTCCTGGCTTCTCATCTCAGATCTCTGCTCTCTGCAAAGCTTTTCCCCTGTCCTGGGCTGGTTCTCTCTCCTCTTCCTATTCCTGCTCCTACCCCAGCCCTAACCATGACCAGTCTTTTTTTTTTTTTTTTTTTTTTTTCTCTGCTCTGGACAGTTCCAGATGCATCTGGATTTTTTTTTCTCTTGTATCCACAATTAAAGCCTTTTTCCTAATCGTGGAGCTGGCATTTTGGTGGTTTCTTTACTGTGCCACTTGCCCCATACAGATACCATTAATGTAGGGCTTTGTGTGTCAACTTTCCAACACAAGAATTCTACAGAACAAACACTTAAGCTATGATAAAGATTTATTTTTAATTATGTGTCTCTATGGGGATGTAGGTGTGGATGCACATGCACATAGAGGTCAGAGGTTAACCTCAGGTACATTCCCCAGGAACTGCCCATCTGGGTTTTTGAGATAGGGTTTCGGATTGACCTGGAGTTAACCAAGTAGTCTAGCCTGGTTGGCCTTTGGGCTGTGGTGGTCTGCCTGTCTCCATCTACCCAGCACTGACACTTCACATGTACGGTACCACATTTGGACTTTTCATGTGTTTTCTGGGAATTGTACTCAGGTGCTCATGTTTGTAAGATGAGCATTTTACTGACTGAGCCATCTCCCTACTCTTTAACCCAATTTTAAGAAAATAATAAATCGCCGGGTGGTGGTGGCACATGCCTTTAATCCCAGCACTTGGGAGGCAAAGGCAGGTGGATTTCTGAATTTGAAGCCAGCCTGGTCTATACAGTGAGTTCCAGGACAGCCAGGGCTATACAGAGAAACCCTGTCTCGAAAAAAAAACAAAATAAATAAATAAATAAATGTTATTTTGTGGTGGTTTGAATAGGAACGGCCCCATAGACTCTTGTGTTTGAATGCTTTGCTCATGGGGAGTGGCACTATTAGAAGGTGTGGCCTTGTTGGAGTAGGTGTGTCCTTTTTGGAAGAAGTACATCACTGGGGGATGGGCTTTGAAGTCTCAGAAGCTCAAAATTAGGCCTAGTGGCTCACAGTCACAGGAAGACCAGATGCCTGCCCATCAAGGTATAAAACTCTCAGCTCCTTCTCCAGCACCATGTCTGCCTGCATGCCACCAGGCTTCCCACCATGACAGTAATGGACTGAACCTTTGAACTGTAATCCAGCCCCAATTAAGTGTTTGTGTTTAGAAGAGTCTCAGTGGTCATGGTGTCTCTTCACAGCAATAAAACAGTGATTAAGACAGCAGCTAATGTGTAAGGCTGACAAAATGTGCAGATGCTGTTTGACGTACAAAGGGTCCCATTGTACACTGAGAATATCATTAATTCATGTTACTAGCATGCCCAACCTGTCCAGCCAGCTCCTGGCTCAGCAATAACCCCCCCCCCTCGTACCATGCCGAGTCAATTCGCTGTAGCCACCCAGCATCTGGAAGAAGGACTTTAACACCTATGGCTAGCCTCGGAAATGATCAATATCCAAAATATGGGTCTTACTGAATGACTTCCACAGAGTGATAAAGTAGAAAAAAGTTTAAAAGAACTATAAACCTGGGGACCATTTTAAGAGAAGAGTGGAGGACTTAAACACTCAAATGTTGACAAGGGGGAGGAAAGGCAAGCTGACAGAGTGGAAAAGCTGGATCCATTCCTCCTCACAACCTTCTTCTTACCTGTGAGCCGAGCCACGAACGGTAGTGCACGCCTGTGATCACAGCAAGTGATCTTGTCCTGAGGCTAGGACAAGAAGATCAGTTTAAGGCCAGCCTGAGCAAGACCCTGTATTAAAAACAATTTTTAATAAAAAAAAAATAAAAATCAGGGGAGGGAGCTAGAGAGATGGCTCAGCAGTTAAGAGCACCGACTGCTTTTCCAGAGGTCTTGAGTTCAATACCCAGCTCACAACCATCTGCAATGGGATCCGATGCCCTCTTCTGGTGTATCTTTAGACAGCGACAGTGTACTCATATACAATAAATAAATAAATAAATAAATAAATAAATAAATAAATAAATAAAACAAAAGCTAAATATCAGGGGAGAACAGATTTCAGCCAATTACATTGCAAGAAGCAAGCAGAGGAAGGAGAAGCCAATGGCTGTGAAGACCAGAGGCCAGGCCAGCCTCAGTGGGCCTCTAACCAGAGAATGTACTGGAAAATAAGACTTGGGTTAAGAAAGAAGTGGATAGAAAGTCCAGAAGGCCCAGGGAGGTGCAGAGCCTAGAAGGAAGCAATAGCCGTGCTGCATCTCAGGAGACTTACAGATTCATAGCCAAGGCTGAGGCTTGCTGCCCCCAAAGGCCTGCAGTCCCTTTTCCTGAAGAATGGCCCTCCTAGCAAGATCCCTACTGCCAGCTGTCACATTTCTCTTACCTGCAACAAACCATGGCAGAGTTTTCATCCCGTGCCTCTAAGAATCCCAGGGGTTGGGGTGGGGTGGGCTGGAGAGACGGCTCAGTGGGTAAAAGCACTTCACTAGTTGCTCTTACAGAGGACCGGGGTTCAATTCTCAGCATCCACATGGTGGCTCACAACCATCAATAATTCTAGTTTTGGGGGGGTCTGACACCCAGTTCTGACCTCAGCAGGCATGAGAAGCACATGTGGTGCACAGACCAACATACAGGCAAAACACTTATAACATACACACAAAGTAAAATAAAATAAAAAAAAATTCCAAGGGGATTAGGGAATCAACTCCTCCCATCACAAAGAAAAATCAAATCAATGGTGAGGCTGAGCCCTGCCCTAAGCCCATCAGGTAATGTGAGCCTCTGTGATTCCAGGAAAGGCTCATCACATACTGACTGTATTGCCTATCAACCACACAGTTGGTCACAGGAGCTTCCTTTGCCTTGGATCTCTGCCCCATAGGCCCGTTGATTTTAGAGCCACACACAGTTTTCCTGGGGAGAGACAGATCTCCCTTTGGCCTCTGTCTAGCTCACATCTCCTGTGATGTTCACCAGAGAAACAAGGCCCAGAACTGGAAGGGTGAGTCCAAACGGGCCCCAGCAAGCCCAAGCGTCTGGTGGAGACGCCTGAGAACCTACAGACCGACCAGAAAGGAAGTGAGGGAGAGTGGGCAAAGCTCCAGCCAGGGGCCTGTCCTCAATAGAAACAGCTGGGCTTCATTCCTCCTTCAAAGTAGGCTTGTGCTCAGAATGTAATTGTGGGAATGTTCCCACAGCTGAAGCTGTGCTCCGCATGGCTCCTGTTTGTCTGTAGGAAAGCATTGTTATTCTGGGAGCAGCCTCTTTAAGCAATAGGCAGACCTGTGTGACCTCAAGGCCAACAGTGCTTCAAGCTGAAGAATGGTCCCTGGCTGCAGCTGTCAGAGTCAGCTCCCAAAGCTCAGGAGAAGGGGTCTTTCTGCTAAGCCTGAAGACAGAGAGGGCCTTGGCCTTACACACAGGAAGCCTCACATCTTTATTTCCTTCTTCAGTACCAGAATCCCTGACGTGGCTCAGCACAAAATAAACCTCATTTTCCAGCCTGCCCACAGCCAGGTGTAGACAGTAACTGAATTCTAGACAATGCGCAATCTCTCAACTTAGGGCTGTCTAGGCTCAGAGACGATCCAAGCATGAAGGCTAGGCAGGAAGGACAAATCAAGACATCTGAGCCTGGATCTCTCATCAGGACTCTGGAGCCCAAGTTCCTGGTTTAAAAAAAATGAAAGACTGAGACATAGCCCAGTGACTGTGTGTGCCTACAAGTACAAGGTTGTAGGTTCAAGTCCCAGTGCTACAGAAAAAGACAAATGGAGCCTAGTTTCCTGATTTGATCAGTAGGGTCTGGGACCCGGGTGACCTTTAAAAAAGTGTTATTTAAGGTTCCAAGTCACATGGTGTTTGACTTTCTCAGGACACAGACTTGATAAGATGAAGTGGAATGCTGGGAAAGATGAAGCCACTGTTGATGAGTGACAAGAGAGGTGAGAGCCCCTGCGTCAGGCCACAACACAACCCCTGCTCATATACAGACTCAGCCACTATTGAGCCCTGAGATCTGGAGGCAGGAAGGATTTAGGAGTGAGTAGGTAGTGACCGTGGTGAGTTCCTAAACTAAGTCACCTCTCTACGGTGGCCTTTCCTGAAGGATCTCCATAGTCCCTAGGCCACAAAGGGATTCTCAGTTAGTGTGAGGCTGCTGCATACACCTTACTCAGAGTGAACCAGGGATTACATAAACCTTTTGTGGGAAGAAATGCCCAGAAGGGGAAGCTCATTGCTGAACGCTCTGGGCCTATCTAGATACCTCAATAGCATGGAGAACTATTGAGGTTTTTATGCTAGACTGTACATGACTGACTGTCATGGTCCTCTCGGTGGAGTGTTATGGTTATCAGTTTCAGAGCAGGTAGAGTTAGGCAGGGAGTTGGTCCCATGTCTACCTTTCTCAGTTCTGAGATTCACAGGGTTTGGGCCCACTCAACCATATCAGTTCTTCTGTCTGGTGGCCCGGTCCACTCACTCCACAGAGATGTTTTGTGCGACTCCAAAGGTCAGTCATCTTACACTGATCCAGCACGGCCAGGTGATGTTTGTGACTTCACATGCCACAGAAAGAGGGCCTTGATTCACCTCATACCTTATCAGAAAACTATACAGCCAGGCTACTTAATGGTTCTGAGTCTCTAAACCTGACATGAGAGAGAAAGAGATGGAGAGACTGAGAGAAAATGAAGGAAGGGGCAGAAGGATTGGGAGTTCCAGGCCAGCCTGGGCTAAACAGCAAGATCCTTTCTCATGAGGAGGAAGGGGAAGCGGGAGAGGAAGGAGAAGGAAAAGCTGGCCACAGGCGCGACAGTTCAGTGCAGGTGAATGGCTCGGGGATGCTTCCACTTTTTTTTTTTTTTTTTTTTATCTTTACCTCATTTGCTTTATCTTCTTCCTCTGGCCAGATAAGGAAAGTAAATACATGGTGATGACAGCAAACAGACCAACAGAAGCCGGGAACCCCTGACCCACTGCCTGGAGCAGAGCTGGCTACAGAGAAACAGCAACTGGCATTGCAACTGCAAAAGAGAAAGTATGTAGCATTTCTCCAGGACCATGGAGGTCTCAGACCTGACCGCCTGTAGCAGCAAGAGTGGGAGGAGCCCAGCTGGGGAATTCCTGAGTTTGTCACACAGTTGCAACAGGGGGACTGCAGATCGTGGACTCAGCGTGACTCGCTCTATGTCCTCTGGCCAGCAGTCTGGCTCCAGATCACACTTGGTAAAGACATGGCCTTGACTGCAGAGCCGCTTGGGCAGCAACAGTCCATTAGCCTGGCAGAGCTCAACACTGGAATCTAGGAGAGCTTTCAGGCAGCTGGGACCCACCGTATAAACCCTAGCATCTGTCTATATCTACATACAGGTCCCTAGAGTTACCACTGGAAAGAAGGTAACTCTCAAGATGCTCTGCAACTTTGAGCTCAATAAATAGAGACCAGTCGACTTACTGTTTTCAACTTCAAAATAGTTGTAGGTCCAGTCAAATCAGACAGAGTGGGTAAGTCTGCTAAGCCTGGAGTCCCCGTAGCTCTATCATATTCTACCCTTAGAGACCTAGTAGTGGCTACTGACTTGGGGTACCTCAGTGGTTCTCAGGGCTTATCTTCTCCGTCCTCAAAACAGATATTCCACTGGGACCTTTCTCTGAAGGCTGCCGGGTTAAAGTAAGAATATTAGCATATAAAACATTAGCATGGGGCATGGTGTGTGGAAGGGCACAAAAGCTTCGACCCATGAATAGAAAGCTGTGCGGGCAGGCAGACTCCAGCATTCATTACAGAAGAGCATATCTTACTGCTTCTGCCCTGTTGGATGCCACTGGCATGGTTTCTATAATGTCCCATGCATGCAGAACCCTTGCAAATAGCTCTGCAGAGGCTGTAAGCAACAGGCAGTCTGTCTACCAGTTCTGTACACGTATACATTGTTATGTTTCAGGTAAATGTGCATGCTGTTCAAATATTTTAAAAGTTCAAGCCATTTTATGATCATCTGACATACTCTTTCCCAAGCTGATAAAACTCGTGGACAGTTTTGAAGATGTCAGTGTTGGACACTGAATATTTCGATCCCTTTCCCAACTCCTGTTTAAAACTTTATCCCCCGGGTGTGACTGTCCTGAGAGAGAGAGGGCTTATGGGAGATGACCAGAGTACAAGCTGGAGCCCTCCTGAAGGCACAGGTACCTGCACACCGACCAGGTGAGAGCAAGGTAAGCAGACAATAGTCCACACTGGAGCTTGACATCACTGTCATATTGGCCTTGGACTTTTGACCTGTAGAATGTCAAGGAAGAATATATGCTGTCCATCAACCATCCGGCCTTCAGTGGCTTTGTTGCAGCAGTCCGAGCTGACTGAGCCAGCCAGACTCTTGACCGAGGTCTGGGTCACAACGGGGAACACCTTTTGGTACTCGCCATGGCCACCATTGTCTATGTAGAAGGTCACCATTTTTTCTAGACAAGGCAATCTTTATACTGACAGGCAGCCTGGGGCCACAACTGCTAAATTCATCCCCAGGCCTCACCTATCTTCCCACCAGATGCCAACCAGCAATGTCTCTTGGTTTTTCAGGCCAGTCTATTGTCATTTTCTTTGCTTGACTTTAAACACTGACAGACCTTCCAAGGGCCAAGAGAGTTCTGCTTAGAAGGAAACCTGCCTCTAGTCACTTGCCTTTTATACTGACCCTTGCCCAGCTGGGAGCAGCTCCTCCTCCAAAGCTGGAAGAAGAGCAATGGCAGCTCAGGCTGGGACCTCACCATGGCTCCAGGTAGCAGGACTGGCTCCTCACAGCAGGCTATTCCTCTCCATCCTCAGGTCTCCAGCTCCATCCATCTTCACAATGCTCAAACTGCCCCACTTCTCTTTCTCTCCCATCTGACCAGCACATACTCACCACACATTGTGGTAGCTTCCCCTGCAGGTGGGCTATGTGGCTGGTGGGCGTCCAGGTGACCTTGTCTATGTCTGGGCTGGCTGCTAGCGGACTGTTAGGTGTTTACAGCCCACTAGTGTGGCATGGCGGTGGGCAGGTCTGTGGACATCTTTCCCACCTGCTCCGAGCAGCATGGAGCGCAGCAGTTCTCTGTCTGTCTATCTTCCTCCCCTTTCTCCTTTTTATTCAGTTCAGGACCTCAGCCCATCCGAGGTACTGTTTACATGTAGGTCGGGTCATCTCTCTTCAATGAGCCTAATCAAAAACCCATCACAGGCTGGCCCAGATGCCTTGTCTTTTGTCAGCATGACAATCAGTATTAACCATATCTTAGTCACTTTCCTATTGCTATGACAAACACAGTGACAGAGGCGACTTACAAAGAAAGCATTTAATTTGGGGCTCAGCATTCCAGAGGTTAGAGTTCATGACCATCGTGGCATGGAGCACAGCAGGGAACAAGGCAACAGGCAAACACTGGAGCAGCAGCTGGGAGCTTACATCTGATTCGTCTGATTCGCAAGCATGATGCTGAAAACTAACTGGGAATGATATGGGCTTTTGAAACCTCAAACCTGCCCCTAGTGGCATGCCCCTTCAAACAAGGCCGCACCCCCTCCAATAAGGCCGCACCCACTCCAATAAGGCCATACCCCCTAGTCCTTCCCATGAAGTTCTACCAGTTGGGGACCAACACATTCAAATATATGAGCCTATGGAGGCCACTCTCATACAAACCATCACAGACACTAATGCTTCTTGGGGCGAATGCTCAGGGTTTGGCCTCCAGGAGGTCTCCAGTCAGCCATCCATCCTCAGCTAGGGCCAGGCTGCTTGTTAGCCGCAGCAGAGTCATTGAGCAGTATTGAGGGTGCTACTGGCTATGGCTCCTGCAATGACAATGTATGTGCGTGGCTGAGTGGGTGATTGTGTGGGCTGGTTGGGTTTTGTCACACTGACACAAGCCTAGACATATCTGGGAAGAGTGAATCTTAATTAAGAAAATGCCTGTGCAAGATTGGCCTGTAAGCAAGGTTGTGGGATGTTGTCTTGATTAATGATTGATGTGGTAGGGCCCCTGCTCTCAGTGAGTGATACCAACCCTGAGTAGGAAATCCTGAGTTGTATGAGAAAACAAGCTGAGCAAGCCATGAGAAATAAGCCAGTGGGCACCATTCCTCCATGGCGTCTGCTTCAGTTTTTCTCTCCAAGTTGTTTTTGGCCGTGTTGTTTTATTACAGCAATAGAAACCTAAGACAGTGTAGGACAGTGTGTAGGAGGAGCCTTTGAATGTGTCCTATCACATATTATAATCATGTTGATTACACAGACTCCTGCCTGAGTGCAAGTGTGATGTGTATATTGGGGCAACTCTACCCTTCAGGAACAAGATGGCAATGGCTATGTCTGCTATTAAATTCACAGCGATTATCCACACTCAGGAGGTCCTCCCCAGGTTGGGTCTGTTAACATTCTGCTATAGGAGGGGGGAGTAGGGAGAGTCATTAGACCCTCTTAAAGATTCTAGCTCCCTAGATCTGTGCCTCACCCCCACACATACACCCTGCATGGGTCATCAAGAAGTTCTAGAATGTATGAAGGGTGGAAAGTTGACTGGTGGGTCCCTATCTGTATGGCTCTCAGGAAGTCATCTCCCACGCTGGGATGGGACTTTTCAGTGATGCACTTGAGTCATCCATGTTGTTGTAAGTCACCCCAATAAAATCATTGGTTCTCAAAGCTAGATTTAGGTAAATCTGGTTCTTTGGTCTATAAGGTCAATGCCCCAAGCTGGGGTGAATAAAGATTTGTTCACGGGGGCTGGCGAGATGGCTCAGTGGGTAAGAGCACTGATTGCTCTTCCAAAGGTCTTGAGTTCAAATCCCAGCAACCACATGGTGGCTCACAACCACCGTAGTGAGATCTGTCGCCCTCTTCTGGTGTATCTGAAGTCAGCTATAGTGCACTTATATATAATAATAAAA
>NW_022196905.1:262621415-262641917 GCF_008632895.1 Mastomys coucha | reverse complement strand
GTGTGTGTGAGAGAGAGAGAGAGAGAGAGAGAGAGAAAGAGAGAGAGAGAGAGAAAGAGAGAGAGAGATCTGCTTAGTCTCTTGTTGAGTGACTAGGCTCTGGGAGAGGTTCCTCTTCCTTCTTAAACCCCATGTATACATGGTGCCTAGCACCGCTCTTCTGCTCATAAGAGTGCCCTGGTCGCCTCTCCAGTACATCTTATCTTTTGCAGAGACTGGTGAGCATGCAAGCAGGGCAAAAAATAAAACAATAAAAAATAAATTAAAAAATTAAAAATTTAAAAATTAAAAAAAAAAAAATCAGGACTCAAGAAGCCCTCTGTTAACACCTGAGACACACTGGGGTGGGGCAGAGAACCCTTTGGTGGCCCCTGCAGGCCAGGTCTTGGAGGAAGACAAGTTTCCCTACAGCAGGCATTCCAGTGGCCTGGCCTGTAGACATCTGGAAAGGTGAGAGCCCCCTCTCCAACCCCCTGGGGGCGGGGGAGGGGGGAGCTCAGTAGCTCTTAGCAGCTGCAGCCAGGCAGTCCCAGTCAGGTACTTAACGCTTCCCAAAGCAGCAGCCCCAATGAAGCAATCACACATTTCGTGATTCAGAGGCCACAGCTGTGCCCACATTCCAATTACTGCAGCATAACCCACTCTCTCTCTCATCATCATCTCAGCGACTTCGTGCTCAAAACTCCAACTGATGGAAAAGACTCACCAAGTCAAGGAGGCAAGCCTGGCCCCTGCACACACTGCTGCGGTAGACTCCTGCACACCTCACTGTGCCTCTGAGCCTCAAGACTTCGTGCTGTGGTGGGCAGCAGAGTAATTATCACCAGGCACCTTGGGGGTGGTTTCATGTGAAGGAAATTGTCTTTGCCCTCACTGGCAGCACTTCCCACACAAGCCAGGCAGGCAGAGGGCAAGCCCTGGGGCTCCACAGATGTGATAGCATTAGTCCTGAGCTGCAGGACACTAACTATCGATGCAGTAAACCTGAGAAGGGTGACTGTGTGAGCTATGGGAAGATGCAAGGGCAAGCCCACACGTGTCCTTGCTGTTGGCAAGGTCATAATTTTATCCACGTCTGTTTGGCAAGAGAGACTGGAGTGCGATCCTGAACAGAAGATCACAAGGCTAGGACTTAAATCCAACAGCGCTGGCTCTGACATCTCAATCCTTTCTGCCATGCTTCCCAGGCCTGCTCCAGGGCTAAATACTCACTCTTCACTCTGCTTGGGAAAGAGAGGTCCCAGGTTTCTTGAGCAAGTGGCAAAACATCTGGATTCCATACCACTAACTGGGAAAGGCAACAAACACAGCTGGATCTACAGGCTCACAGGAGCCAGTCTCCTTGTCTACAGGAGCCACATGGTCCCTGAAACCACCTCTCGTTTGCTTCCATCCTGGGAAGGCTGGCCACCTCCCACCCTCCTCTCCCCGTAGGATGTAACCTTGGCTGCCCAGTGCAAGCCCTGTCTCCATGTCTTACAAAGCCGGGAACTGTATTCCTTCTGACTGCTGTTCTGTCCCCCGGTTCCCCCTGCAGGATCCTAAGTGGTAAACAGTGCTGCCGCAGAATGTGGGAAAATGGCTGTAAGTGGCATGAATCCACTAGGCAGGGAGCACCACGTTTTCATTACTATTCTTTAGCTGGTGGCGACAAAATTTGTCCTTTGTCTTTGTCCTTGGGGTTTAAATGAGGATGCTAAGCCAAATAATGGTGGCACACGTCTGTCATCCTAGCACTCAGGAGGTAGACACAGGAGGATTGCTTCAAGTTCAAAGCCCATCCTGAGCCATATAGCAAGACCTTGTGTCAACATAGAAAAGTCATAAATTAATACTCTTTTTAAATCCATTGGTGGGAACTTTAGATGAGCTGGCTAAGCCAAGCTGGAAGATCTCTGCTGTGGCCTCAGATGCTGTCTGAGAACAAATTCAGCCCTCTGGTTGGGGGAAGCTAGACATCTACTAATCTGATAACATTCCAAGATGTCACACAAATAGGCAAGGAATGGCTGCTTACGGGGCTAAGATAGCTCAAAATAAGTTGGAATTAGGCTCTGAACATGAAACATCCCAACTTCTCCAGTCATGGAAGTTCTTATTGGTTAAATAGCCCTGTAGCAGATCAATCAGTGGAAAGTAATTCTTTCCAGGCAGGAACTCTTGCTCCTTGAGAAGAGAACAGTAGAGGCTGTGGTCTAAACCCTTCCTGCGGTCCTGCCGACCTTCTAATAGTTTAGCTCTGTCTTAGTCAGGGTTTCCATTCCTGCACAAACATCATGACCAAGAAGCAAGTTGGGGAGGAAAGGGTTTATTTAGCTTACTTCCACATTGCAGTTCATCACCAAAGGAAGTCAGGACTGGAACCCAAGCAGGTCAGGAAGCAGGAGCTGACACAGAGGCCATGGAGGGATGTTCCTTACTGGCTTGCTTCCCCTGGCCTGCTCAGCCTGCTCTCTTATAGAACCTAAGACTTCCAGCCCAGGGATGGCACCACCCACAAGGGGCCCTACCCCCTTGATCACTAATTGAGAAAATGCCCCACAGCTGGGTCTCATGGAGGCACTTCCCCAACTGAAGCTCCCTTCTCTGTGATAACTCCAGCCTGTGTCAAGTTGACACATAAAACCAGCCAGTACAAGCTCCTACAGAAGTTAACATCCAAGGGGCACTCCATGTCTGCAGATCTCCTCTCCCTCTTGTGTATAGTGAACCCTTCATGCCGCATGTTCAGAAAGAGAGAAAGGATGCCCCTAATAGGAAATTAAGAGGAACTGCCAGGGAGGGTGCGTGGGGGGGTGGGGAGGGACTGCCATTTGCAAATTGTCGGGCTGGTGTGCAGGAGAGGGCAGCTCTGAAGAAGCCTGCTTCTCAGGCGGCATTTATTTTTCATGAGCTTTTATTATTCTGCAGCTTCAGCTCTATTGCTGTGTGTCCATCTGTGCCGTGTGTCCATCTGTCACAGGTAACTGGGCTGTTTGGAAGGAAACTGGTAGGAGGCACCCTCCCACACAACCCCATCTAAGGACCAAGAAGGATCTGCTAAGACATACTAAAGAAAAACCCAGAAATGATCTGCCTCCAAGAACCAGAGCAAAGCATTTCAGGGAACTTCCTGAGTGGATGTAATGAAAATTTAAAACCTTCAGAACTGGACGGGAAGTAGACCAACACGAGAGAGACTGTTAAGTTTTTTTCATCCACGCCCCTCCAGGTATTTCATGCCTAGATTATCTGTTTGTGTGTGTGCCTGTGTGTGGACGTAGGGTATCTTCAACTGTTTCCTCCCTTATTTTTGAGATGGAGTCTCACTAAATCTGGAGCTCACAATTGACTTGCTGGCCTGAGACCCTCAGGGATCCTCGTGTCTTCACCTCCCCAGCACCTGAAGTACTGTGCCTAGCTTTCCTCATGGATGCTGGAGAGCAAGGTCAAGCCTTCGTGCTATGGCAAGCACTTCAACAGAGCCATCTTCCCAGACCCAAGGTGCCTTGCATCACTGGGCCTCCGAGTTAACTTTCCCATGTATTTTTGCACACTTGCGTTCAACAACTCCTAGTTGAGCACACCTTATAGCTTTCCTACGAGAAAGGGAAGCAACACCAGGGCAGTTATGATCCAGCATACAACAGCATCAAACAGCCTGCAAATTCTTGGCAATTATAAGTAAAATTGCCACAGACAGTTATGGGTCAGTTTTTGTGTGACTTCAAACTCTCATTTTTTTTTTTTTTTGTATCAACAACAAAAAGATACCTTGATATAGATTTGCCAGGTGATCCGGTAATGTGTATGGAATGTTTTTGAGACACCACCAAACTGTCTTCCAGATGGCTGGATCCTTTTGCATTCCCACCAGCAACTTGGGAGAGCCCAGGCTCTGCCTGGTTCCCAACACCAGCTGTATTATCAACATTTCTTATAGTTTAGTTCTCTCGGTAGGTGGTACAGTATCTCCTGGTGAGGACCAAGCCTGGCACTGTAACTGGGCAATAATGAATCTAGCCCTCTCCCTATTGGTATTTATTTGCATTTCTTGGAAGTGTTCCAGCACACCCCTTGGGGTGCCCTTGGCTGGAATTTAAATAGAGAACTCCATTAACAATCCAATGTGGAACATCAGAAGCTTCTGGGCATTCTGATCTGCGGGTATGCACAATGCTGTCCAAGAGAGGGCAGAGTGGGCAGTACTCCCTGTAGATCCGGCCATGATGCTGGTTTCCTGTGGACCTCATCCTATGCTTCATGGGAAGCCAATTCAGAAGAACCTGCTGTGATTCAGAGAGAGAAGAGCAGCTCAATAACCCTGGAGGGAGGAGACAGTTTGCCTCTCTGCAAAGTATGGGTCTTTTTGCTTCTCATGTCATGGCCTACTCCTTAACTGGGCGGTCCTATTTGAGAATATGACTCTGATAACTGAGAATATCCCAGCTCAGAGGCAGGGCTGACTAAGATGCTGAGATGGAGGGACATACCCGTCCTCCACCCCCCACCCCCACCGCCACAGGTCGGTTCTCTCTGTTGAGTCTGCATCTTCTGTCTTCAGAACCTATCTCCTCCCATCAGAGTTGCTTTCTGCCGGAGTAAAAACTCTATCGCATCATCAAATGACACAAGCCGGTTGTTTCCCTGCCTTGCTCTGCTCTGTTGTCACTAGCTGAGGTGGTAGTACTCTGAGCTCTTCTTCCTCCAGGGCTTAGACATTTGCAGAGGAGCAGCACCTTCTGCATGCCTGTGCTCAGCCCAGCTAGTCCATTGTTTTATCTTTGTCCCATCCTACCCTCAAACAAAGGCCTATGGGCTTGACATACTGTCACCCTCCTGAAGGAAATTTCTAGAATGTAGTTCAGGTGAAGGTGGGGAGACCCAAGGACCATGGATGCTGTCAACTAAAGGCTCTGATGTCTAATCTGGAGAAAACAGGATCAGGAAGGGTGGCTTGGTCCTGGTGCACCCATAGAAAAGGATCTCAGAGGACAGGGAAACGGGACAGAAATGGCCAAATGGGCACTCTCCTGGTAGAACGCTGTCTTGGTCTCTCTGCCTCCCATCTCCATCACCACAGAAACTAGTCTTTAACAATGGATGGTTTAGTTGGGGTTTTACTGCTGTGAACAGACACCACAACCAAGGCAAGTTTTATAAAGGACAACATTTAATTGGGGTTGGCTTACAGGTTCAGAGGTTCAGTCCATTATCATCAAGGCAGGGACATGGCAGCATCAGGCAGGCATGGTTCAGGAAGAGCTGAGAGTTCTACATCTTCATCTGAAGGCTGCTAGCAGAATACTGGCATCCAGGCAGCTAGGATGAGGGTCTTAAAGTCCACGCCCACAGTGACACACCTACTCCAACACACCTTTAAATAGTGAGTGCCACTCCCTGGCCCAAGCATATACAAACCATCACAGATGGGCTTCAGAGAATATCAATCCTCAGATTCACAGACTCCTCATACCTTAAGGCACCAGACCAAGAGGCAGCGAAGAACAGCTGCACCCTCCCCAGAGAGGCCCTGAGCTCAGAAGCAGGCATGAACCTGGAGCTTAAATGAAAGCAACTGGAAACCTCAGATCTGCCAGAAACATTTCCAAGGTAAAGAAAGGGGGCTGGCGGGAGACCCGAGATCAGAAAAACACAGCACCATTTCATGTCAGCGTCCCACTGAGCAGAGGGTGTTAACAAAACCAGGTTGAGTGTTACCTGAATCCAAAGAATGCTCATATTTGCCAGGGCTTGTCACCTGTGGGTAGGTAATATGCCATATTACAGGCATTCATGTGCTTAACGTTGCATCTATTGTTAAGCTGAGCTATTTCCGGTTTTCTCTCACAGGGACAAGGTTGCCACAGCCCTCTTGGCATAAATTGCAGTGTTTTTCTTCGTAGCTGTTTCCTCAGGCAAAGACCTCAAGAGGTCTCAGCAACAGTGGCATTTTCTGACAGCCAGCCCTCATGCGCCTTTGAAACCTGAGTAGATCGTTTCTTACAAGACTTCTGGGTGACCTTGCCAAGCCCAGCCATTCGCTGCGGTACCTCACCAGGACATTTGGTGGGCAGTGGGCAGTGTCCCTCAAGTGCTAGGTGACAGCTTATGCTTCAAAGTGGCTCCTGCACAAGGAGCCCCAGAGGTTTGCTCAGCTGGCAACCCAGAGGGAGCTGGCTGCGGGCCTGCCAACGCTGGCTCGGAAGGCACACTTAACCTTTTTCCTGCCTCTCTGCAGGGTCCATGCCATCGTTGGCCCTCAGACTGTGGGATGGGCGAGTCTGAGACCAACTCTGGCACTCATCCCTTCACAAAATACAAGAGAAGAGAATTCATTTCTTTTCTAATTTTTTTTTTAAAGATTTATTTATTATATGTAAGTACATTGTAGCTGTCTTCAGTCACCCCAGAAGAGGGCATCAGATATCATTATAGGTGGTTGTGAGCCACCATGTGGTTGCTGGGATCCAAACTCATGACCTTCAGAAGAGCAGTCGGCGCTCTTAACCGTTGAGCTGTCTCTCCAGCCCTCTTTTCTAAATTTTTAAGACAAGGTCTCACTATGTAGTCCAGGGTAGCCACGGACTCCTCCTGCTTCAGTCTCTCTAGTGCTGGGGTCACAGACACGTGCTACTACATTTGGCTTTCTTTACTTTTTTTTTTTTAGTTTTGTTTCAGCTGAACAATATATCTACATCCTAGAATTTCACAGCAGTAAATAATCATGGGAAAGTGTGTTCATATATAAGGATCGGGAGCAAACCTCTTGACCAGCAGAGAACATGAATCCCCAGTAAACCATCTTGGAAAAATTATCAAAGCCAGTGTGGGGTTTCATATTTGAGAGGCTGAGGCAGAAAGACGGCCTCAAGTTTGAGGCCAGCCTACGCTACAGAAAGCCTTGGGCTATCTCAGGCTGCAGAGTGAATCCCTGTCTCAGGAAAATGAACAAGCAAGCACCTTGTTTCTCTGCTTCTCCACTACAATGAAAACTGAAATGACCGGGCGTGGCATGCAAGGCAGCGTGCTTGCCTGCCATTCACAAAGTGCTGGGTGCAGTTCCAAGCACCACACACACTGAGCCTGAAGGCACATGCCTACAACTGTAGCTCCCAGGAGGTAGAGGCAGGAGAATCAGAAGTTCAAGGTCATTCTTGGCTATAATTCAAGGTCACCGTGAGCTACATGAGACCTTGAGACCCCATCCTTTTTTATAAAGTTATATGGTTTTTCTTAAATTTTATTATTATTAAATATTTACTTAATGAGACAGATGAAGAAAATAGTCTCTAAAATAACGCCCTGGGTAAGTCTGTGTATGGCCCCTAAACAGCTAGATGAAAACTCTGAGTCAGCTGCTTGCTAGTTGCGTGATGCTGTGCGACATCCCCTGCCACTCTGGACCTATAAAATAAATAGAAGTAAACACATAGAGTCTTCATGTGGTTCAGTGAGAGAACCAATCAGAAGCAAAGCTCTGGCATGCCACCTTGGCTGAGCCCCTCATTCTTCCCGCCAAGGTTATCAGCTTCGGCTGCCCTCACATGCCAAGGAGCTATACACTCAGACAGCCTGTTACCAAGACTGCCTTGATCCCAGGTCCCACAAGATAGAAAGAGAGAACTGACTCCTGCAATTTGTCCTTTGACCTTCACACACATGCTGTGGCATATTCATACTATACACAAACATACACAAGGAAATAAAAGATCGTCATGCTAATCGTATTTTTTTTTTCTTGAGACAGGGTCTTATGTAGCCTAGGCTTGCCTCAAACATGCAATGTAGCCAGTCCTACCTTGAATTCGTATCCTCCTGCCTCCATCCCCCGAATGCTGGGATTACAGGTGTGTGCTAACCTGCCTTCTTTATGCAGTACCGGGGTCAAATGCAGGGCTTCAAGCATGCTAGGCAAGCGCTTTACCAATTCAGCTGTATCTCAAGTCCTTTGGTTGTAATTTAATTAAACATTATGCACGTCCGTGAATCATGAATGGAAAGAAAAGAACATCCAGTGTTGTTTTTATGAAAGAGTATGGGGAAGGCTGTGAGAAGATGCCATGAAGCTTGGTTGTTAAGATAAATCACCGTCAGACTGGGAGAGCCTGAGACAGCAAGGAGAGGGTGGAGAAGTGCTGAGGGCTCTTGCAACTATCCAGGGGCCTTCAAACTCTTGCTCCACTTCAAGGAATGCCAAGCTAAAATATTGGTTCAAATGATGGATTGCATATGTGGCCCACAAAAAGTAGGAGGGTTTGGAATTCCAGTCGGGGGTGGGGGAGGGCTCATCCTCTGAGATGGGACCTTAGTCTATTGGTAGATTGGCACTCATGGGTAAAGTATAATGCTGATATGCTTTAGGGTGAGTATGGGGCTAAGTGAGCCTCTCCTTCAGTCAACAGGTATTGTATTGCATTTTCATGGTGCTGAGGATTGAGCCAAGGCCTCAAACACAATAGGTGAGAACCCTTTCCATTTAGCCACTGTCTGTCCTCTTTTTGTGTTTTGAAATGGGGTCTTGTGAGCCTGAATGCCAGAGGCTTCCCATGGAGATCTCTGGCCCAGCTTGGTGCAGGAGCCCTTGTGAAGGGAATGGAGGGAGCACGGGCGGAGCCATCTCTGCCATGTCTTCCAGGCTGCTCCGTTTCTCCAGCACACTACCCTGCACTGAGTTGGGTTGGCCTGGGCCGACAGGTCGACTAGTCAGTGAAGAGCGCAGCGCAGCTTCAGGCTGCATTTTGGGAGAGCAGACCTCTTCCCAAGTGTTACAGCTCTTAGAACAAAAGGTTCAGACAATGGAGTAGATCTTTCACACACTTTACTTCCCTGGATATATATCTACCTGGATATATATACAAATATACATATATATATATATATATGTGTATATATATATAAAACCTTGAACTTGCATTCCTCTGGCCTCTGCCTCTTGATTGGTTGAATGACAGGTTCTAACAGACCACTATGCTGGTTCTGTTCATGTTGGATGAAAAGTTGTCACAGGACTTGGCACTCATATATATATATATATATATATATATGTGTGTGTGTGTGTGTGTGTGTGTGTGTGTGTGTGTGTATACACACATACATATGTACATACATACGTACATACGTATATATACATATATAAACACATACATATATATATATATAGTTTGGGAGGTCATTCAGATTTCGGCAGCAGTTATCTCTCATTGGTTTGGGATGAGAATCTTTATTTGCATGTAAGAGGGCTTGACCAATATTACACACCTCTCCTGCTGGAGCCATTGTGGGGGGTTTGGGCTGAAATCTGAGCCATGGTCTCAGGAGCTACCACCAACTGCCTACGTCCCTTGTGAACAAATTTTCTCTGCTCAGTGGGTGCTCTGGGGTTCTGAGGTGGCAGCTCAACTAGACCCAGGCTGTCAGAACAGCCCACTGCCCCACAGGGTCTCACTAAGTTGCCCAGGCTAACCTTGAACTTGCATTCCTCTGGCCTCTGCCTCTTGATTGGCTGAATGACAGGCTCTAACAGACCACTATGCTGGTTCTGTTCATGTTGGATGAAAAGTTGTCACAGGACTTGGCACTCATTAAATGTTAGTTCTTTCTCCCGCCCACTCCCTGCACCTTGAAAGCTGGATTTAGTTTTAACACCCAAATGCCACCCAGTCCTTTGACATTTCACCAGTCAGTGAGCACTGCTGGGGTGTCTTCACTTGCCCCCACCAAACCAACGCTATTTGCAGAGAATCTACCGAACCTTGAAATGTTGAGGCCTAACACATTTCCACTGTGGAGGTTTGTAAGTACCTCGCCCCACAGCAGCAGAATCTGGACCTGAGGTAGGCGTGGAGTAGAGAGCTCATGCATGATCACTCATGAGTTTATAAATACCACAGCACTGATGGTCCACGGCATCCTAATGATAGCGAGCTTTGTGAGGTCAGGGCTAATCTCTCTGCACCCCTCAAATCCGGAGGAGCAGAATCAGTTGTTCTTTTTCAACTTAGAAGATCAAGGAGCAGAAGGAAGGAAGGTTAATTGACTTGCTTGAGTCCTCACCACCAGTTAGTTAGTAGAAAAGATGGGGAGAGGCAAGGGTTTGCACCAATGGCCTTGGTCTTGCATCTTTGGGACTTTTCCTAAGAAGTCAGGAGAGCCTTCTGGCCATGTGAATGACTCTATGTTGATGTACATCGAATATGTGTGCCTGTGCATGCCAAGGCTAGCTGCATATGCCTGTCCCATCCGAGCCCTTTGGCAAGAGAAGCCCTGGAAACAAGCCCATGAGGGGGACGGTTTGAGACTGAGGTAAAACTCAGGGCCTCCACGGCAACCCCCCAAAACATGAAGCCAGCAGCCTAACTGTATAAAAATGGGACTCCATAGTCTTACAGAACCCTCTAGGCTTCCTGTGTTCCTGAGCACTAGCTGTGGTTAAAGCACTCATGGGACACTTAGGGAGGTTGGATAGGAACTGGAACTAGACTGTCTTCTATCTGCTGGGTGTTGGCAGATCTACAAAAATCAGCTCGTACTAAGGCTCAAACGCAGCTGGCTGCAGACGTGAAAGAGTTATGAGATGCCATTGCCTCTCCAAGACCAACCCAGGAGTCTCTGGGACCAAAACATCATAAAGACTCACCAGAAAAAGCCACTGTGCCCAAACACTGCTGAGACTCAATGGCACTGTTCAGGATAAAAATTACTCCGGAGTAGGAGGGGATGGGGAATGGGTGCCCACAGAAGGGATTAGGAATGTGAGCCAGATGGAAAGCAACACACTTGTTATACTGTTTCCTGTGGCTGCCTGACATCAGTCCCTAGGTAGGACAGAAATTCCATCTGAGCCATCCATACCTCTGTCCAGTGTTTCCCAGTCCCCTCTACAGCATGAGTCCCTAGTGTGAGGTGGAGGGTAGGGGGTTACTAAGTATCAGAAAAACTCGGGGTGGTGCAACATGTAACCAGAAAGGATATATCAGCTAGCTGTCCCTTGTTCTGGACCTGGCAGAGCAGGAAATGGGATAAACTGTGGCTGTGTTTTTGTTTTCTAGTTGACTCTGGGTGCTCAGCAAGAAACCCTTCAGACATTGTGAGCTGCTGGCAGCTCAGGGTGGACTTAGGGTAAGCCAAGGCTCTAGGAAGCCAACAGGCATAATGGGGACCAGGTATCCTAAGGCCAATATTATGTAGATAAGAATACAGGAGTGGGTCTGTGGTTGAGAAGACTTTGGTGGCATCTGAGCTCTGTCCTGCCACCCAGAGTCAGGTTCTTACAAATATACCATTATGCAGGATTCATCTTAGCTGAAACTAGAGTAGACTCCACCCATGGGCTCTCAGGAAAACTGGGGGTAATCCCTTTATGGTTCTATAGAGAAGAGTAGCTATGGGCTCTCTGCTTACTGAGCTGTGGGACTCAGTGCGATACAGACAGTTCACAGTTGTCGAGATGGAGAGGTTACAGCAACCTGGACTGAAGGTGTGATATTCCCTAAAGCCACAGAGGTCAAGAACCTAGAATGCCATCTACACGCCATCTCCTCAGAAGCCATCCCAGCAACAAGCCCAAGGCTTCCCCGCAGGCCTGCCTTCTGCATACTTCAGATGTATGAGGTGGTCATGTCAGTGCCTTGTCTCCATGGTAGGATATCTAGTTGCATTGTTTCTTCCTGCATAGGAAGTTGTAATGGGTTCTGTGTATGGCTCTGTATGAGTTTGTGTGTGTGTGTGTGTGTGTATGCATGTGTTCTCATCTGCCCCACAGCATCAGTAGCACCAGGGGCGAGCCAGGTGATGTCCTGTTTGTAGCTAATGAACAGAGCAAGTCAGGCTGGCTAATTAAGACTCATTCGTGTCCATCTCCCGAGAAGCAAGTGGCCGTGTGGCTGGCATGGAAAACAATTAACCCCACTTGAGTTCAGAAGCTGATGTGAGTTGAGAGCTCATTTCCCTTCTGGAGCCACTAATTAATGATTCCTTTCCTTCCCCACCCCGGCTCCTGGTTCTGCTTCTTTAGCTGGCAACCTCGCTTGTCATTCAGCACTGCTCCTGGCTGGCAGCGCAAAGGCAGACTTGGAAACATATCAGAGGGAGCGACCACTATGCCCCAGGACGCTGACATCTGTTTCTGTTCAGTTGCTTCCTTTGCTCAGAAGCATATCAGAGCCTGATGAATGTGAGGAGCTATCCTGAGAGATGCCAGCCAGCAACCCAGAGGCACTGAAAATAGAAATGACTATGGCTTTTGCTTGGCAGGGTGAGGCATGTGGGTTTTAATGAGAAAACCCAGAACATGCTGGGTAAACGAGAGGCCTCTGCCTGCGTGTGTGTGGACCTCAGGACTAGAGACAATGCTGGAGGCTTGTAATTATCTTCACCAACAGCTGCCTTGAGCTGACCTGGCTGTTTGCAAATACAGTCATTTTTATTTGTGCTATTTCCAAATTGCTGTTCAGTTTCCCAATGTACCTTTCTCTTTGTATCTGTGGTTATGGCCTTGAAATTCCTCTCAAGTTGATGTGAAAACACAGCTTACAAGGGGTTCTGTCAGGGCCTCCCAGGGAAGCTGCAGGTCCTAGAGGGACAGGAGACCAGAAGACTTACTGCATAAGACCAAGGAGCAAGCAGGCAGAGGGCTCTGCGCTTGTACATGTTCAGAGGGAAATGTTCTGCCATATACATCGCTCAGGACACTTTCCAGTCAGCTGGTTGAAAAAGTGACCAGAGGTCAAGCAAGAAGGAATTAAAAAATTAATGATGTGAAGTGTGTGTGTAGGTAGGGGTGTGTGTGTGTGTGTGTGTGTGTGTGTGCGTGTGTAGTTGGGTAGATAAAAAGGTTGTCAGGTAGGTGAATGGGTAAATAGACACACAGACATGAGGATGAATTGATGAGAGGAATTTTGAAATGAACAAGAGACTCAATTATTCATTCATGTACCAAAGAATTATTTTTTGCCCATGCTCATCCAGAAGAATTTGGAAGTTAGAAAAACAAGAAATAAAACCAACAAGGGGAAAAAAAAATAGCTGGGCAGTGATGGTGCATGCTTTTAATCCCAGCACCTGGGAGGCAGAGGCAGGCGGATCTCTGAGTTCGAGGCCAGCCTGGTCTACAGAGTGAGTTCCAGGACAGCCAGGGCCACACAGAGAAACCCTGTCTTGGAAAAAAAAAAAGAAAAAGTTAGGAAAAACGAGGAGGTCCAGGCCATCAGAATTGAGTCCATCATTTGGGGACATAGATGGGTCACTCAAATTTCCATGTCTCAATTCAATTAACACTTTTTAGGCCCTGACTACTGCATACTTTGAAAATGAGATGTGAGAGAGAGTGTGTGGGTATGCAGTCTCCTCCTACCTTTACTCTGTCCCCACCTTCCCCTCGACTTTTATGTGGGTTCTGGGGATCTAAATCAGGTTGTCCACTTTACCTGCTTGCCAACCCAAGCAGGGAGTGTTGTCCTGTGGACTATTCTAGGTCGTCTAGGGAGGACCACAGCAGATGACCTCAGTGCTGCCATAGATTTTACCGTTGCTGTAACTATAACTTCACTGCTACATTCAGCATCTTTTTCTCTCACACTGGATAGTTCCATTTAAGTATGGATAAGCCTTTTGTTTGCAGACTCTTCTTTTTCTAGGTTTTTTAAAAATAACACCACAGATGGCAGTTACCAAGAAGAAGTTGCAATGACCAAGATTACTGTTTATCGTATAATAACTAATATACATACTCACTTTGGGTGTTGGCTTTGTCTCCCCTTATTTACTACCCCTGTGGCCTTAAAGCTGAGTTTCTTCTGTCTTATAAGTTATTGATCTCTTCAAGCAAGACAACTTAGGAGTTCCGCGTGTAGTTTAGCAGCCCTTTGCTGGTGCTCCTTAGAACTATGTTAGAATCCTTTAATTGGCTGTATCATTCTTAGCTAGTGTCCCAAAGCTGAACATTTCAAGATGGTCTGGAATTTTCTTATTGTCGAGATAGGAATAGCACATTTGTCTTAGTCAGGGTGTTATTGCTGTGAACAGACACCATGACCAAGGCAACTCTTGGAAAGGTCAACATTTAATTAGGGCTGGCTTACAGGTTCAGAGGTTCAGTACATTATCAAGGAGGGACCATGGCAGTGCCCAGGCAGGCATGGTGCAGAAGGAGCACATCTACATCTTCATCCAAAGGAAGCCAAGGAGCAGACTAACTCTTCCTCACTGGGTGAGCTTCAAAGCCCACCCCCACAGTGACACACTTCTTCCAACCAGGCCACACCTCCTAACAGTATCACTCCCTACGGGCCGAGCATATTCAAACCACAATGTTCTTGCATATAATGTGGCAGTGAAAATTTTACTTAATATTCAATAAAAACCAGGTTGGGGGACATAGGAATACTATTTCAACAACAAAGGAGGGTTCTATTCATTTATTTGGCTTTGCTTTGTTTTGGTTGGTTGGGTTTTTGGAAAAAAAGAGATAGAGAATGGAAAGTAGACGACTGATGGTGAGAAGAACTGAGTGATTGCTAGTCTCAAAACTGAGAATGTGGTGAAACACACCTGTAATCCAAGTACTTAGAAAAGAGAGAGGGAGAGGGAGGGTTTAATGCCAGCCTTAGCTACGTGAGACCCAAATAAAATAGAGAGAATATAAGACCTGTGATAGATGTTAGGTGATTTCTTTCCTGACCCCTTTTTAAAAACAGAGTCTCACTAAGTGACCCTGGTTAGCTTGGAGCTCACCATGTAGATCTGGCTTGCCTCAAATTCAGAAATCCTCCTGGTTCTCTGCCTCTTGGGTCCTGGGATTAAAAGCATGTGCCATCACACCTAGCTTCCAGTTTTGTTTTTTTAAAGATTTATTTATTCTATGTGTATGAGTACACTGTAGCTATACAGATGGCTGTGAGCTATCATGTGGCTGCTGGAAATTAAACTCAGGATAGCCCCACTCACTCTGCCCCCACTGGCTCTGGTGTAATACACTGTAGCTGTCTTCAAATGCACCAGAAGAGGGCGTCAGATCTCATTACGGGTGGTTGTGAGTCACCATGTGGTTGCTGGGATCCGAACTCAGAACCTTCGGAAGAGCAGTCAGTGCTCTAACCCGCTGAGCCCCCAGCTCCCAGTTTTTAATAAGTAAAACGAAGCCATCCAAAGGTCTGGCTCATAGTTAGAGTGTACTGCTGTCATCATGCCTGCTATGTTATCATGCCTGGTGGGTGAGACCAGAATCTTGGGATTGCCTCAGCTCACTAGCCTCTACCACACAATTAGCTTGTGGGTCAAGAGAGAATACCTTCTTCTCCCTCTCGCTGTGGAAGCCAGCCCACAGAAGCCAGGGAACACAACTCTAGCACTGATAATGAAAGGCAATAGTTAGGAGGTTCATTCTTAAGTCTACAAAGAATGTCTTCCTTGGGTCTTCCTGATGATTATTTCCAAAAGGAGGCAAAATGTCAGGTTTCTAATCCAGGGCCTTAGTGGGCAGGATTTGTCTCTATGATAGAACTGGGAGGTAACCCAGTGATACCCTCAGACCAGGCAAGCTAGCATGAGGTATAAAATAATCCTCAGACAAGGAATGTGTTCCTTTTAAAGCAGGCTGATTCTTCCCTTGATCGCGGCTGAGTCCATGTGTGCACAGAACTATTAGTTCATCTGTATGGCTGAGTCCATGTGTGTGCAGAAGTATTAGTTCATCTTTATGGCTACGTCCATGTTTATGCAGAACTATTAGTTCATCTGCATGGCTGAATCCATGTGTGTACAGAACTATTAGTTCATCTGTATGGCTGAGTCCATGTGTGTACAGAACTATTAGTTCATCTGTATGGCTGAGTCCATGTGTGTACAGAACTATTAGTTCATCTGCATGGCTGAGTCCACGTGTGTACAGAACTATTAGTTCATCTGTATGGCTGAGTCCATGTGTGTACAGAGCTATTAGTTCATCTGTATGACTGCATCCATGTTTATGCAGAACTATTAGTTCATCTGTATGGCTGCATCCAAGTTTATGCAGAACTATTAGTTCATCTGTATGGCTTCATCCATGTGTTCTGCAGAACTTTTAGTTCCTCTGTATGGCACCCTTTTCACTTTCCCACACAGCTAATGAAAACAAAGAAAGTGCACTTATGGGATTTTAGTTATGATCTCAAGTCATTTCCATGAGACTGGGGTTTTTGATTTCTTAAAGAAGTGAGGTAAATGCCATTGGGTCAAGGCAAAGAACAAAGAAACAGCATAGAAAAATCAGATAGGATCTGGGGGAGGCGCATGCATTTAATCCCAGTACTCAGGAGCCAGAGGCAGGCAGAGCTCTGAGTTTATGGCTAGCCAAGTCTACATAGTTAGCTCCAATGTTGCCAGAGCTATGTAGTGAGATGTCTGTCTGAAAAGAAACAAAAATGACTAAGGGAGGGAGAGAGGAGGGAGGGAGGGAGAGTGAGAGAGACAGTGAGACAGAGACAGAGGGACAGAGAGAGAGACAGAGACAGAGAGAGACAGAGAGACACAGAGAGAGGAATATAAAGAATTGGACAGGAAGCTCCATTTCTGCCAAGCAGACTGCCCCCTCCCATACATACCGTTGTGGGAAGGGAACAGGGTGGGAGCTGGCCAGAGAACACTAGCATTCTTTTCCTTTTGGTTTGCAGGGTCTCATTTCCTCAGCATTTGTGCATCTGGAAAAAGCATCTAGCGCAATTCTCACAGAAGTCCTGGAGGATACAGTCTATGCAGTGAGTCTGAATTGTACACCAGCCAGGAACAAGGGCACCTGAGGTCACTCAGTCTGTAGAGTGACAGTTTGAGGATGTAGCTGAGGTTCCACAGTGGTGTCTGTGTAAGCCTGGCCGTGTGTGGGAGTCCTACAGGAACAAGCAGAACCGGAAGAAAACAAAGAAAGGAACACTACATTCTGTGACATGTCAGGGTGTCAGAGCATGCCAGCGTGGTCATTCTGCTTCCTGTGACGGACCTATGTGGTGTAGTGCCTGAGAAAGGACACCTCCCTACACCAGGGTTCTTGCTCCCTGTCACAGCTCAGATATATACAACTGGCTCTAATTAAATGAGCAAGGCTCTTATGGAATCCCCTCTAACCAATAGCACAATCAGCTCATGGCGGCTATGTAGTTGGGTCCACAGGCACACAGCTAGCAGGATGAGGAGTCTGGCTTGTTGAGCCTCACTTCCTTTCCACACTCTGCTCTGCTTATGTCCTGAGCAGGGACTTTTCTGGCTCCTTCCTGGGAAGCAATTGTCCTAGAGATGAAGAAAAGCAGAGAAGAATTCCCTCTCAGCCTCTCCTTCTGTTGTCCTCAGCACCTACACCTGGACTGGACACACCTCATCAAACTGTTCCTTTTACAGAACCACACAGGTGATGGCTACCCAAAGGGCAGGTCCAGTGAAGCTGAGGGTGAATGACATGGAAAAGAACATAACAGAACCAACACAATGAGGTAATTAGATTAAAGCAACCACAAAATTAATAAGGTATTACCTATACTGACGAGCAGGTGAGGAGACACAATAGCTAAAGAATAAAGTCTGAGACAAGAGTGTTGATAGAAACCTGGAATCCCAGTAAACCGCATGGTGAGGTATGAAAATATCCAGTCTGAGGCAAGCCTGGGCTATAGAACAAGACCCTGTTTCACAGGAAGAAAGGAAGGAAGGAAAGGAAGGAGAGAGGGAGGGGGAAGAAATTGGCATTCAAGAACTTCTATGAGCTGGGAGGTGGTGATGCCCACCTTTAATCCCAGCACTTGGGAGGCAGAGGCAAGCAGATTTCTGAGTTCGAGGCCAGCCTGGTCTACAGAGTGAGTTCCAGGACAGCCAGGGCTACACAGAGAAACACCATCTCGAAAAAACAAAACAACACAACACAACAACAACAACAAAACAAAATAAAAAAAAGAACTGCTATGAATAATTCTAAACCAAATAAATTGGATAAATCCAGATGAAATGGACAAATCCCTAGAGATGTGCAAATTACTTAGAGATGAAATCAAAGTTATAATAAAACCCATAACATGTTTAGACATTGAATTAGGATCTAAGGACCCTCCAACAGGGAGGAGGGCATAGTCAGAGGGTTTTCTTGGTGACCCCTACCTAACACTTAAACAATTAATGCCAGGCCTAAACCACTACGGTAGCCTTTCCTAACTCACTCACTTATGAAGCAGCTGCTACTCCCAAACCAAAGCCAGGTGAAGACAGCTTGAAAAAATAAAATGACATCCTGTCTTAGGATGCCACAAAATCCTCAGCGAAACTTAGCAAATCAGACTGAGCAGCACAGGGCCTCGCTTGGGCACAGTTGGGCACAGCTCAGCAGGGGAGGACACTTGCTGTGCAAGCATTAGCACTTGAGGTTGCGCCCCCAGAACCCATGAAGAAAAGCCAGGCATGGCACTTAAGGCTGCCCATGCTCCAGTGGACGCTCCCAGACTCATGTGCATATAAGCAGCACTATTTGTACTCAGTGGGTTATGATAGAAGGCAGAGGAGAGGAGGAGGAGGAGGAGGAGAGGAAGAGATGAAGTTGTGAGAAGGATGTATTGGGGAAGTCCAGGAGAGGTGGAAGAGGGGTATACAGGCATTGGATGATAAAAATAACATTGACTACATGTATAAAATTCTTTTAAATTTAAAAGAAGTTGCTGATGAATCCCCTTTTAAAATGTTTTGCATGACTGCGCATGCACCTGTAACACTGGCTGAGGGAAGGGATTTGAAAGGTGAGATGGGGGGAAATCACTGGGCTTTCTAGTCACCAGTCTAGCTTCAGTCTGAGTGACTGGCCTTTTCCTAAGGGACTGAGAATGACAAGCACAAGTGATAGGACACATCTGGCTTCTGTACAAGCACATATGCATATACATATGACACATAGAAAGACAGTCTAGATGGTGATGACAATAACAATAATAATTACTATTATTATTCAGCAGTATATGGAAGGGACAGTATGTCAGGGCCAAGTTGATTTGTCCCTGGACAATCAATCACATTATGTATAATGCACATTATGAAGGGAGAAAAACTCATAATTATGTCAACTGACACAGAAAACACTTTTCAGGAACTCAGCACATCTTAGTGAATAGACTCAATAAATTAGAGTAGAAAGAAATGTTCTCAAAATTACAAAGGTCATATTAAAAAAAAAAACCCACAGCTATCATCAAACTCAGTGGTGAAATATTGAAAAATTTTCCATCCTCAAACCAGTAAAAAAGACAAGAACATTGACCTTGGCTGCTTCTATTCAATATAGTAGTTGAAATTTTAGTCAGAGAAATCAGGCAGAAAGAAGTGAAATTTCCAAGGTACCAAATGAAAAGGAAGAGTCAGATGGCTTCTGTTCAGACAGTATGGTCTTACGTGAAGAAAATTCTAAAAATTCTTCTCAAAAGACAAACTGTTAAAGCTAAAAAACTGAATTTAAGAAAATACAAGACACCAAACCGACACAAAATCAACACTCAAAAATCAGTTGCATTCCTACAAACTCACACTGGACACCTCTAAAAGAAAATTCAGGACTGAGAGCAGGTGGGACTCAGATGGGTGCCTCCCTCAGCCGTTATCGGAGAACTTTCCTCTTGCAGTGGGAACTGACAGGGACCCACCTGCGCAGTGTGCAGAGAGCGAAAGACGGACCCACTCAGTACTAGCTGAGACTTGCCCAGCAAACCCTGCCCCTCACAGCTCAGGGGTCTCTGTGGAAGAAGCGCTGGAAAGATTCTAAGAGCCAGAGGTCCTGGATTTCTCCAAGGACAGTGTCTTCCAGACACAATGGGGCTGATGCCCACAGGAACTCAGAGACTGTGGCAGCACACATGAGACATGCACAGGTTCAAGCTAGACGGGGTCCTAGTGCCAAGCGGGGAAGTGGACACAGGCTCCCACACCTAACCAAAAAGCTATGGGCAAGTTGCTACCCACTGGTAATGGAGACTCCCGGGCATGGGGCCTCCCCTGAGTAATTGGCCAGCACAAACCAACTTTTGTAGACTTTTTGTCTCATTTCACTTTGTTTGAGCATGTTTTTTGTCTTATTGGTCTTTATATGTTTTGGTTTTAGTTTTGTGGGGCTTGGAGAGTGTTCTCTCTTTCTGGGTGTTTTCTGTGTGTTGTATGTATATGTTTCTTACTTGTTCTTTTCTTTTCTTTCTTTCTTTATTTTTTAATGTTTTTTTTTTTTTTCCGAGACAGGGTTTCTCTGTGTAGTCCTGGCTGTTCTGGAACTCACTCTGCAAATCAGGCTGGCCTCGAACTCAGAAATCCACCTGCCTCTGCCTCCCAAGTGCTGGGATTAAAGGTGTGCACCACTACTGCCCGTTACTTGTTCTTTTAAAGGGAGAAAAAAGGCATGCAGTTGGGCGAGTGGGGAGCTGGGAAGCAGCTAGAGGAGAGCTGGGGACGGTAAAAGTGTAGTCAAGAGACCCTGGGAGCTCTGAGGGTACTAGTTAGTTCATATTGTTGTTCGTCCTAAGGTGCTGCAAACCC